>NW_015548217.1:2562680-2573261 GCF_001515605.1 Sinocyclocheilus anshuiensis | reverse complement strand
TTTTCAGACCGATGAGCTTTGTAAAAATCGACGCGTTTCAGAAAGGCGGGGCATAGAGGAGAAACAATAATGTACAGTATGTGGAAAATAATGTGTTTTTTGAACCTTAAACCGCATAAACACATTTCATTACACCAAATACACAAAATAATGTTCTTTTTAGCAACGTCATATGACCCCTTTAATGCATTTACACAAATCGTTCATACAGTATGACTGGAGATGATAGAGAAAAGCAGACAAGACAAACACGGCTTCCAGAAGAAGTGACACTGGCACAGTTGAGGCACACTGGCTAAAGAGGCCTACATGTGGTCAATTTAGAGATATGAGAGAGAGATACTTTGAAAAAGTTTTTTTTTTTTACTGCCACAAACAGATCAGATGTAGGTGTTACTGAGGGAAGACGGTTACACATCTGTCAGCCAAATTAATATGTGCACTACACATTTGATCTGATTTTCATATTCACTAGTCTGTTATTGCCTGCACAACAGTTTAGTCTTAATGTGTTTAATAATTTAATTTAATTTGCAATTATTATTCTAATATTATTTTGGAGTCTTATTTTCATCTTATTTTTTGTCTATTATCTTTAAATACTTTGTCTTGTGTGTGTGTTTGTCTTAGTTGTGTCAGTCATTGTCTTTGTCAGCCAAATTAATGTGCACTACACATGATTCTCATATTTACTAGTCTATTTACTGCCTGCAAAATTGTACATATTGCAATTATTATTCTATTATTATGTTTGGAGTTATTTTTTGTACTATTTTAAATTATCTTTCACTTCTCTCTCTCTCTCTCTCTCTCTGTGTGTCTTGATCTTGTCAATAATGCCAATAAAGTACTTGCATCTGTCAGCCAAATTATTAAGTGCACTATAATGTGATCTGATTATTAATGCACAACTGTGTAGTGTAGACATAATTTAATTTAATTTAATATGTTGCAATTATTATTCTATTAATATTATTTTCTAATAATATTAATATTATATTAACAATTATTTTCATATTATTTTATTCTATTTTGTACCATTCTATTATCTTTCACTTCTTTCTGTGTATGTTTCTTTCTGTGTATTTTTGTCTTGAACTTGTCGATCATGCCATAGGTTTTAATTATTTTTAATTATATTTGACTTCCACTTATGTGTGGAACGAGTCAAAAATATCAACATTTTCAGTTAGTGGAGAATTAATGCTACAGATGCTGTTGACTGGGCTTTCGTTACATTTTAAGTATTTATTATAGAACAATCAACAATATTTATCAACACTAACCCCTTTAACTCATCTGCAGCTTCCTCCTCCTCACAGGACACCATCAGACAGTGACGCAAAACTGCAGCCAGGTGGCGATAGAGAGACGCATCTCCCTGACAGACACAAACCATTAACAGTTACAGTCTATCAGTTTATTGAGTGTGCTTTTAATCACAGTGCTATAGCATCATCACCATCTGACACATCATGGTGCCATTATAGTAGTTGTCTGTAAGGGAGGAGAGTGTGATAATGTTTGCATACACTCACCTCTTCAGGGTCCTGAGTGTGTGTGCTGTGTGTGATATTAAAAAGGATCTTGAGGGCCTCCTGAGCCTGCTGTGAGTCCTCCACACTTATAGGAGGCGCTGTAGGATTCAGCACAACCTCATACTGTTCCTTCCACTGCACTGATAAACTCTTCTCCAGCACTGTGGTCAACAGCGGCACTCCTCCCTCCTGCAAATTAAGAAGAGGTCAATGCATATAGATTAAAAAAGTTTGGGGTTGGGATATTTTAAAGGGGTTCTATTATGCACGGTGTGTGCTGTGATTGGTTAGCTGGGCCGGTGTGTGCTGTGATTTGTTAGCTGGGCCAGTGTGTGTTGTGATTGATTAGCTGGGCCAGCCAGTGTGTGCTGTGATTGGTTAGCTGGGCCAGTGTGTGCTGTGATTGGTTAGCTGGGCCAGTGTGTGCTGTGATTGGTTAGCTGGGCCAGTGTGTGCTGTGATTGGTTAGCTGGGCCAGTGTGTGCTGTGATTGGTTAGCTGGGCCAGTGTGTGCTGTGATTGGTTAGCTGGGCCAGTGTGTGTTGTGATTGGCAGCACTCGGCACCTGGTCAGGAAATGTCATGCCCCTTACCATAGCCGCCTGCGAGCTTCAGTGTAAATATTGTGTCAAAATCAAATCAATTTGAGCGTGATTTAAACCTGGATGACTAACCACTCTAAGTTCGTCTGTCTTGGGAAGGCTAGCGTGTCTCCGACATAGTGATAACACTCGTGGCCTTCTCTAGTGCAGCTCAACCAGGTCTCGTCCCATTTCAGACTAACTAAAGTTGAAAAAGTGAAAAAGCATAATAGGACCCCTTTAATGTCTTTGAAAAAAAAAAGTCTCTTCTGCTCACCAAGGCTGCATTTATTTGATCCAAAATACTGTAACATTTTGAAATATTATTACAATGTAAAATATCTGTTTTCTATATGAATGTACTGTAACATGTAATTTATTCCTGTGATCAAATCTGATTTTTCAGCATAATTTCTCCAGTCTTCAGTGTCACATGATCCTTCAGAAATCATTCCAATATGCTGATTTGCTGCTGAAGAGACATTTCTGATCATTAGCAATGTTAAAAACAGCTGTGCTGCTCAATATTTTAGTGGAAACTGTGATACATTTGTTTTTCAGGATACTTTGATGAGTAGAAAACATTAACATTGTAACATTATAAATGTGTTACCTGGCACTTTTAATAATTTAATGCGTCCTCACTGAGCCTAAATGTAAGTGTATATGACATAATAGCAGATTTTCTGAAAACTCACTAAAATATTAGAAAATAGAAGAAGAAAGATACTTGTTTCAGCTGTGCTCTGAGTTCAGGTCTCAACGCCGTCAGTAAAAACATCAACCGGAGTGCGTAAAACTGACCACAAGGAGAAGACGCAGACTGAAACTCCTTATTTAGCTTTTCTGTCAGACCACAGAGGAGACTGAAAAACAGCAAACAGTTTGAAAGAAGAGAAAACAGCATGTGACATGCAAATATTGCAACTCTATTTCGTTTCAGTGAATACGGTGTCCCCCAAAACACTTCAGTAACACATACAATGAATTCCATTGCATTAGCTCATATGCCTTTTCTTAAAACTAACTTTACTTAGCGATTTCTGCAATGACTTGTAACTCAATGGTCAAGCTTTCACTGGTTAGCATGAAAACATAGATGGAATCCGGTAGGGCTGTACAATAAGTGCATGTGAATCTTAAACAGCAAAAGGGTGATATTTTTTAAATATAAAGTAATATGAAATTGAAAATGTGAATTTAAATATTTAGCTTCACCTCCAGTCACTTCATCAACATTTCACCATTTCATTTGATAAAGCTTTGGTCAGAAAGACACTCAAAAGTCTTCAATATAACCCACCAAAATAAAAGTTTGGTTTATCTTGAAGAAATTATGACACAAATATATTACTATTGTACTAAAATGTACTTCTCAGAGAAATAATAATAATAATAATTTTAAAGGAATATCAACATTTTTCTTCCATTTAAAGGGTAGACATATGTTCTGCCAAATTCTGCCACCAAAAATTTGTTTTTATTTGATTACATTCTAAAAGACGAATTAAGTTGTTAAGGTTTAACGCATTCATTTGATTACCAACATTTTTGATAATAAATTTGTATTAAATCCTAAAATACAGAATCTAGAAAAATTCAAACAGATGACACAGAATTTCTCAAAATAAATAAATAAAATACATAAAATTTCATAGGGCACTATCACTTGTAATATTAATATTAATAATAATAATAATAATAAATAGTGCTGTCAAACGATTAATCGCGATTAATCACATCCAAAATAAAAGTTTTTGTTTACATAATATATGAGTGTGTACTGTGTATATTTATTATGTATATATAAATACAAACACATGCATGTAAATATTTAAGAAAAATATATAATTTTTCTACATTAAATATATTTATATATCATATAAAATATAAGAATATAAATATATAAATGTATACAATATTTTCAAAATATATACTGTATGTGTGTGTATTTATATATACATAATAAACAACAAAAACTTTTATTTTGGATGCGATTAATCGCGATTAATCGTTTGACAGCACTAATAATAAATTAGAAAATGGCTAACATTCAATTGATTCAGTCTGTTAATTGAATTCAATTCAATTCCTTTTTGATTATTAAAATCTAATTAAAGCATTATAACAGAATCTGGAAAAATTCAAATGGAATACACAGAATAAATAAAGTTAATACAACTTTTTATCTCAAGTTAAACCCCTGCTGGTAGATGTCTTGACAGCAAAAAACCTCTTTCTCCACAAGCAATTCAAAAGGAGCTTTGCATAGTGAGGGAACCACAAATTTCATTTGCATTTTTCATAGAACTCATGAGAAAGGACGTTAAAATTTGAGACTGTAAGTTGAAATGGCTCGTACCTGAGTTCGCTGGCTCTCTCTTGTGCCCAAGCATTATTGTAAACAATGTTACAGAAGATTTTCATGACTTCCTTCCTGTTGACTTCATCATCGACCTTTTCTTCTTTTTCCTCCTCTTCCTCTCCTCCTCCCAGGCTTCCTCTGCTGTCTCTTTTACCAGGAGTGAGAGCTTTGAAGATGCTGCTCCTCCTGCGAGAGGGTCCGAGGCTCATGATTGAAAAAGTGCTGGCCTTGCGCTCGCCACACCAACCGCTCTGAGCCCAGACCACAGGGTCATTCACATCGCTGCTTACGGCCCCAAAACCATCGTCTTCCTCACCGTCGTGATCATCCTCATCCGCTCGACCCAGTTTGCTCTCAGAAATAGCCTGGATGATGTCATTATAGGGGTCAGTGTCACCGTCGGTGTCTTCTTTGGGAACGGGTGCGTGGCTGATGCCACCCAGGTGTGCTAGAGTGAGAAGCGCTCTGTCAGTGATCAGAGGGCCCAAAACCTTTTTGTCCCTCGACAGAATCCGCAAGGATCTCAGGCATGCTTTCAGCACACGCCCTTGCGGTTGAGTCTGGAGAAACCTGATCAAAACCGCAGCCAGAGCCTGAGGGAATGAAACAAATTAAACAAAGGCGGAAACTGGTTTTAAAATTAGCTTTAGGTGTGAGCTAAGGTTACCTGTCTCAAAATGACTTCTGGGCTGCTGGATTCATCATTGTCTGAATCTGAGTCTGACACATAATCCCTCACTTTATTCTTCCGGAACTGCAGTCAACAAAACAACAAATTATCTGTTCGCAAATTATGGGTGTCGCTAGCAATGCAGAAACTGTGTGACTTTAACCCTCTGGTGTTCCTCACTTATGGAATAGTTCACCCAAAAATGAAAATTGGTGTCATCATTTACTCACCTTCGTGTTGTTTCAAACCTGTATGAGTTTCTTTCTCATGCTGAACACAAAAGAAGATATTTTGAAGAATTCCGAAGGATCAAACAGTTGTTGGTCCCCACTGACTTCCATTGTAGGGAAAGAAATACTATGGAAATCAATGGGGACCATCAACGGCATTCTTCAAATTGTCTTCTTTTATGTTCAACATAAGAAAGAAACTCATACAGGTTTGAAACGACATGAGGGTGAGTAAGTGATGACACAATTTTCATTTTTGGGCGAACTATCCCTTTAGGACGATCAAAACAGACTGAGGACAATAAGCATAACATTTTGTTTTAATTGAATGATTGTAATATATTTTGTTTCAAAAATATTTATTCTTCAATGATCTGTATTTTGAGGGGATTTCATGGTACTAGACAATATTCATCTTTAAGTTATGTATTTATGACTATACATAAAATTACATAAATGTTAGAAAAATATTTCAAATTATACAGCGTAAAGTTAAAAATATAGCAAAGGCATTTGGTTGCCTAAAATGTATGGAATTGTACAAATTTCATTTGATTACATTTTAAAATATTAATTAAATTAAATTAAATTAAAGTTTTAAAGTTAATTCAATCAAAGTTTTATGCATTCATTATCAAAATGTTTAATAATAGATATCTGTGTGTAAATTCTTAAATGACTTACATTTTTTAAAAATGTAAGTAAAACAAAAGTCTGAAAAATCAAAACAGAAAACAAAGATTTTAGGAAAAATAAAATGGATTCCATATGGCCCTACGTGATTTAATCCCTGCTGCTACAGTAGATGTTGTAAATATACAGTTTGGCTGAAAAACAGTATTTATGTCTATATAAAATAATACAAATATTAGATAAATATTGAATATTATTGTCAATTAATACAATTAATATTAATATATTAATACAACTGATAAACTACAGAAAACCCTGAGCAGATTGCTGCCATCTGGTGGGAGTAATATAGAAAATCATATGTAATACCATGATGCAACCACTAGATGCCTTTATAGCCTTATATACACTGAACAAAATTATAAACGCAACACTTTTGTTTTTGCTAGATTAACATTGTGCTTTGATTTTGTATGTTTCAACTAACACTGTAACTCGTCTAACTGAGTGTATGTTTGTGTGTTTTGACTGTTGTTTTTTCTTAAGCATGTAGTGGGCCAACCAGTAGAGGCTGTTTTAGAGGTACTATGAGCTAACATAAACCAATAAACTAAAGCAAACACAACACCAGAAGCACAACAGTAGCATTTGCTGTATGCACATGCATTAGTTAACATAACCTATGCATATCTTTTTGTTTGCCTGGCTTATTTTAATAAAAATGCTTATTAACGAGAAGCCGCTTAGACCTTGCATTCTTGTTGTTCTAATAAAATGTGTATTTATTTATTTATTTATATGTTTAATTAGTATTCATGCTTTTTATGGCTTTTTATTATTGAAGGTCTACATGAAATATTTGTGCTACAGACAATTAATTTAAATTAATTTGTCACACTGCAAGAGTAATTAAGAACTACAAAAAAGTATTAAAATTAGGTGTTGTCTAGAAATTAACACATGACTAAAAATAGTAACCATATTTTAGCACCTAAAATATACACACAAAATAAAAAATAACAATGTATCACTTAAGAAATAATAAATAAATAGTATATTAATTAAAATAAATGATCTTAAAACTAAAAATAAATAAATAAATCAGTAAATACATAATGTATTTATTATCTGAAATTTAATCTTAGATTAAAAAAAAAAAAAAATAGAGATAGAATAGAGGAAAAAAAGAGAGAGAAAAATAGAGGAATAATAGAGAAAAATAGAGAAAAAGCCTGGAAACGGAACACATTACTAAAAATAGTGACCATAATTTAGCACCTAAAATATACACCTCTTATGTTTATTTTAATTAAAAATTCTGGTGTGAACTAAAAAAAACCAACAAAACAAACAAAAAAAAAAGTAGAAAAATGTTACATTTGACAGATGCTTCGATGCACAGTATGTATGTTGCAAAAAAAACTGCCCATATTTTACTGCACATTTTAGAGTGGACTTTTATTGTGGCCAGCCTAAGGCACACCTGTGCATTAATCATGCTGTCTAATCAGCATCTTGATATGCCACACCTGTGAGGTGGATGGATTATCTCGGCAAAGGAGAAGTGCTCACTAGCACAGATTTAGACAGATTTGTGAACAATATTTGAGAGAAATAGGCCTTTTGTGTACATAGAAAAAGTCTTAGATCTTTGAGTTCAGCTCATGAAAAATGGGGGCAAAAACAAAAGTGTTGCGTTTATAATTTTGTTCAGTGTATATAAATATACACTCTGCGATCCCCTAGATTCTTATAAGAGTATTTTGAGACATAATTACTTACTTTGATTAGATCTGCATTTGGATATACATTTAGACATTATCTAAGACTGTTTAATTATGGCTGATTTGTAGATTGTACAGTTGCTAAATGACTAAATGTAAAATAAAATAAAATAAAATAAAATAAAATAAAATTAAATAAAATTAAATAAAATTAAACAAAATTCAAAAGGTAAGAATTTTCTGTTTAAAATAGCGGAACACCACCAGAGGGTTAACAACTGTCAAATCCTTTTCAGGATGTCATTAGCCATAGAAAAGAAAAAGAAAATAATACCTCTTCCAGCTCCAGCCTCTTTTTTTTAGATTGAACAAGCAGCCAAACAACAGAAAAATAAGAAAATGATTGAACCGACCCAAAAAATAACACACAAAAAAACGTATTCTGTCAAATGTGTGAATATTCTAAGTGTGTGTTTTGTGTTTTAACAATCAGTAACAGGGCTAACAGACCAGGAAGAGAGAAATATATCCCGGATATAGATATAATGTTGAGTTTTCATCCAAACCATCATTTTGGTTAAGATTGAAATCATTCAAATGTAAAATCAGCATCACAGCATAACTCAAATTCAGTGAACAATTTACATTGTTTTGTTTTTTTTTGGTTGAAATTTCAACAGTGTCTCAACATTTACTGAGGATGCAAAAATGATACTAAACCAGCATCACTTTGTAATTGAATGCAATTAACGTACACACATCAACACTGGCTTGCTATCTGGGATGGATTTAGTAGAGAGATTATGATCTAAATATTAATGAGCTGCAGGCCGAGGATCAAGTCAACTGCAGTATCAGCAAACAACTGAGGACATGCAGCCTGCCCAGAGGAAAACGGCACGGCTCAAAAAACTCTATGGAATTCATATACAGAAATCTAAAATATGAGCACAGTTAGAGGACACCTTATTTCTGAATGTGTATGTGTAACTGCACTCAAATATCTCTTACTTTTCTTCTCTCCTTCTCCTCCAAATCATAGAAGAAACACTGCGCATACTAGAAGAGAGCGAAAATGTTGAATTAGAAAAGAGTTGTTACATAATATGTGAGTTTGAGTACACAACAAAGTAGATTGTTTGATAATGACATGTATTAATGCTTTGGTTTTGGATCCACTGGATTGAATATAATCAGTCTTTAGTTCATTGTAAGTACCTCTCGATTAAATTGCTGTAGTTCTGCCTTCAGTCCTTTCTGATCGTCCTCTCTGATACACTCGATAATCCTCTCTATATTCATCGCTGCACAAAAACACAAACGCACATACATAAACAATAAATCATTTGCCAAAAACATCTAAGGTGGGGCTCAGAAATCTGACACCATTAAAAATCTGTGATTTTAAGAAAACGAACAGCTTTATGGAAGAATCCAAATCAAAGAAATATTTAATGTAAAAAAAATTAATAAAAATATTTTCTAATTCACTAATCAAAAGTAATAAATTATTGCTCAGTGTAATCAATCCATTATTAAAGCAAAAAAGGTACAAACTAAAAACAACAACAAACCAAAACATTCTGATATATTAATATTTGAAATGTATAATAAACATGATTCATATTTAATGTAATAGATGTAATAATTTATAATATACATAATAAATGTAAATTCTAAATAATTTATAACCAAACTATATAAAATGAAATATGTTATTTATAAAATTAAATTCTGAAATGCAATATTTTCAAGTCAATTTTTGATTCAAATTCAAAATGTAATAAATGTATAATTTATCATTTACAAAAAAAATTAATGTTATAAATGTAATATTGCAATATAATAAATTATTTATAGATATAATTAATTATATTAATTGCAATATTACATTTATAAAATGATATATATGTTTATTTAAACATACTTTTACATATTTATATACATTTATGAAAAAATATTTAGATTAATAATTGAAATGGCAAAATAGAATCCTTGTCAAGACATTAATATGAAATTAACATATAAAAAAACACAAATATAAGCAGGCATATAAGTCAATTCCAGATTTGCAACCAGAATTCCAGACCAAAACATTTGTCTCCTTTATATGTGTGTTCGTTCATCCTCTTACCTGTGAGTGTGTCTTCACCTGAATGTGCCATGCAGGATGCAGTGCACTGGAGCCTTTCAATCTTTAATTTCTATAGGATTTGAATCAGTCGCTCAGTCGCTGTGATTCTCTCTCTTTACCTGCAGGCCTTTTATCTAGCTCTCTCTCAGTCTTTTTCTGTCTCTGTTTACCTCCAGCTCTGTCTCTACCCCCCGTTTGTCTGTAATCCCGCAGTGCATTAGTTATGCTCTAATCCTTTAATGTGTTTTCACTTCATCTCTATTCACTCATACTATAAATAACCTTACAGCAGATCCAGTCGATGTGCAGAGACATACAGTAGCCACAAGCTGGCAGTTCAATAGAAAACCGTGACATGATGAAAACTGACTGTTCCAAGGTAAACATGTAAGGCGCAAACATGTAATCAAACATAATTATGAATCCATAAAAGATTAATAGCCTAAACGCAAGATAATAAACTGAAAACAAACAAAGCTGCTTTGTTTTGTTCAATTTAAATACTCTACCCAACATCTGAGGGTGTGATATTTTTTCTTTCTTTTTTTTTTATTTTTTATTATGTAATGTTCAAAAACAAAAAACAATCATTTACTATATAAGATACAATCCACTGGATGCAAAATATATTTTGAAAAGCCAAAAATGGGTTTTTCTCTTTTCCCTCTAAACGCGCACACGCGCACACACACACACACACACACACA
>NW_015548217.1:2558910-2562666 GCF_001515605.1 Sinocyclocheilus anshuiensis | reverse complement strand
TGTAAACAATGAGAGACGTATACGCGCGAGAGATCACTTCCGGCGTTTGCGTAAACTATGGCAGAGCACGTACACACCTCACGCACCGGATGCCTGCGCGCGCCCAAAGACAGTTGGACATAGTGGTGTATTAGAGGTAAAAAATGATATAAATACTGTTCGGTTTCTGGCACAAACCGATCGTTTCGTGTCTTAGGACATCAATGTGTCGTCACGAGCCGCAGGGTTTAATTTGGATTTGTCTGTGCATGTTTTTTTTACTCTCATAGATTTTGTTACCATTGCCATGCATTATACGACTGATAGACTGCAACGGCTGGAGTTAAAAATCATCATTTGTGTTCTACTGAAGAAACAAAGTCACCTACATCTTGGATGCCCTGGGGGTAAGCAGATAAACATCAAATTTTCATTTTTGGGTGAACTATCCCTTTAACTATAGTTTTAGCTTTTCGTAAGCCATAGTTAAAATTTAATTAAGTTTATTTAAAATAACAAATCATTTACAATGTAAAATACAATCTACTGGATGTAGTATGCATTTTGAAAGGTTTAATCCTCATTCAGGTTATGGGTCAAGCCATAGTTAAAATTGTATTATTATTATCAAGTTTAATAAAGTAATACATTTTGTTATGTGTGTTCCATCATTTTTATTTTTACGCTACTGTATTACGTTATATATATATATATATAATGGCAATCAACAACAGGATGTGTCTGTTAAAGATAGGGAAATGTTTGAAATGATACACACAGCAATTCACATGAGAATAAATCCGTGTCACCTTTCCTTATCGCAACAAACTGCCGTACACAAGCATAAATCACAATAAGTGCTCTATCAACAGCGCCTCTTCTGCTCTTAATCAAGTGTTACTCAAATCCTGCATCCACACCTGCCACTTACATCCTGTTGACAAGCTCCGCCGTACCAAGAAGTGATTGTGTCGTGCTCAGTGAGTCAACATGAATAGAGGTGAATCGGAATAAAGTCACAAACATCTGTCAATTGTTACAGGAACAAAAGTAAAAAAAAAATATAGAGATATAAATAAATAAATAAAATAAAATAAAATAAATAAATAAAAAATAAAAAAATAAAAAAATAAAAAATAAATAAATTGTTATTGTTTTCAGAGTCTCACTGACTGACTATCACTGACTCGGACAGATAATGTGTTATAAAATGACAACAATTCACATGAAAACGTGATTTTGGCAACATGTAGACCGAACAAGTGCCATGCCAATAGATGAAATGCAAAGTGTGGCTTGATGACTTTTTCTTCAGGCTTACATACGAAAAATAGATATTTATAATTAAAACACACACTCTAAAAAATGCTGGGTTAGTCAAAACAGCCCAATTGCTGGGTTTGTCCCCTCTCTACAAAGCGCTGGGTTATATTTAACCCAGCATTTTTTTAGAGTGTATGTGCCTTTCTCATCTTTATTAGTGTTTTCATTAGTGTTTTATTTGTAGCTTTCATCAATTTTTTATTTAAATTTTACTTTTAGTAATTTGTTGTAATTTAGTAATTAATATTTTATTTTTATTTATTTGAATTACCAAATAACTATTTTTAATAGCTTTACTTTTAGTTAACTATAACTGATCGATGCTACACAGAATGTTTGATTTTTGAATGTCAATGTCTTGCAAGCAGCATAAAATACAAAAAAGGTAATAAATAAATAAATAAATAAAACATGTATAAACATTTCTTTAACATGATTATAACAACATTATTTACGTAGAAAAATAAAACAAGAAAATCAACATTCTTGTCACATCTGTGGTTCTGTGAAAAATGTTTAACATCCATGGAATCTTTCCATTCCATAAAATGTTTTTTATTAAATTGTTCAGGAACTGTTTAATGAAAGGTTCTTTAAGGAGCCCAAAATGTTTCTTCTGTGGAATCACTGCAAAAACACCCTTTTGGAACCTTTATTTTTAATGGTGTAAAGACCTATATTTAATATCAATCAGTCTTTGAGTTTGTTTAAACCATAACAGCTGCAGAAATTGTCTGTTAATAAGAAACCCAAAGCACATTAGGCCTCTTTAAGATGCATGCTAAAATTCCACAGAGTTCTTTCCATGACCTGCTGCATATCAATGTCACGATCACAAGAAAACAGCAGCAAAGCATATACAAACTAGAATAATAATGTAAACCGAGTCAGGTGAATTATGTGTTTCTGTCCTATAACAAGCCATCACTATATGCTACATGTTTGTATATGACGTACATAAATGTTTGCAGGTGGCACTTGGTTGAAGAGCTTGAGGATCCCAGCGGCTCCTCAGACTGGGAAAACAACTCCAGATGTCCAAAGCAGGAAAAGCGCACAATAGAGTCTATAGGGAAACGGTGAACAAGCACGAGGGGGGAAATCAAGAAAAGAGGATGAGAATAGGGGAAAAGGGCTCTGAATGAACAGTCATCTCCTTTATATAGCTGAATTCAAATGACACCTCAAAATTCCTGGAAGTTCCCGACTGTCTGAAAAGATTTTATTTGGAGACCGCATTGAGAGAGAGACCTCATGCCATCCGAAAAAATACCCGCTTGGGAATACCGATGGGAATTGACAGAACTAGAGGGGATCTGAAGTGCCAAGGGCATGGAAAAAAAAGAAGAAAGAGCTGGAAAAAAAGTGTGACTCAAGTCAAGGGAACAAAACGACAGGAAAAGTGGAGCGATAAAGGAAAGCTTGTGTGTGATGAGGGGCTATTTTAAGAGATGGCTTTCCGGCAGGTGAGAGAACTGAAAAAACCTTTCAGGAACAAACAGTCGCTTGAGACGTAATAAGGAGGTGAGTCATAAGAAGAAAGAAGGTACTCAGTGCAGCGGTGTTAGCGAAAGAAACACATAAAATGCACATAATCAACTACAGTAAATGTTACCTCTACCAGCTTAAACAGAGATGCAGAGTTGTCTATTAAGAAGGAAGGTAAACTACAACTATATAGATTGTAAATCTACTGTAATTGGCTTTGAGGACCAGTGGTGTATAAAGTACCTGAAAGCCATACTCAAGTAAAAGTACAGATATCTTACCAGAAAATGACTTTGGTAGAAGTTGAAGTCACCGTTTAGAATATTACTTGAGTAAAAGTCTTAAAGTATGTGATATTTATTGTACTTAAGTACGAAAAGTATATATATTTTTTTTATCTTAAACGTACTTAAGTATTGAAAGTAAAAGTACAAGTAAATGCACAATGGAAAAGAAGCAAATAAATATATATTAAAAAATGTTCATACACAGCTTGAGTAGCAAGATTGTGTTCAGTTTTAACTCTTTCTTCCATTTTGTATTTTTGGGTAAGAATAAGAAGCACTTCATCCGGTACTTAGTGTCTTTCATTCCAACATAAGAAAACATTTCTGGAATCTGCATCTGAAATAGCATTTAGATGTATTTACACAGCTTATGTATCTCAGAGGGGACATGGATGCATTTAAACCACAGTTACAGATGCATAAATAGGCCTAATGTTTTGTTTTTAACATAAAACGTTGAAAACTGATATTTGAAATGATTTAAAACAAGAAAAAAATTGTCTAAATGTGAAATTAAAACGGCCAGTAGGTGACAGCAAGTGACTGTTAATGAGTGAGTCATTGAGATTCAACCGATTCATTAAAACAACTGACTCATTCAGAAACAAAGCATTTGACTGTGTTAATGAGTGAATCACTGAATCCTATTACACCGATTCGTTCAAAAAGCTGATTCATT
>NW_015548217.1:2558265-2558486 GCF_001515605.1 Sinocyclocheilus anshuiensis | reverse complement strand
GACGCAAAACAGTGCTGTGATCTTTGTTTGGAACTCTTTTCGTTGGCAAAATTTAGCAAAAACAAGCAATATTATGTCTAAAATGCAAGTCACTTATTGCTTTACTGAACTTGTATAAAATGATTATTAAATACGTTATCATGCTGATATCTGCAAAAAAACGGTACTCTTTTTTTTGTGTAATATAGATTAAGTTAACTATATTCAATTATATAAATATA
>NW_015548217.1:2538605-2558196 GCF_001515605.1 Sinocyclocheilus anshuiensis | reverse complement strand
GATTACCTAGTAACCTAGAAGTTACTTGATAATCAGATCGCACATTATTACAACAACACTTACCATATTATCGCAGACGATGCTGTGTATCGCACACCCCAGACTCCACTTGAGTGGAGAATAAAATCAACTGCAGTTGTGCGCGCACTTGTTTGGTTTACACATGAGCAAAGGTGTTTTTTAGGAGTCTAACTTGCAAACGCCAGACCACTGATTCGTCAAACCTGCTTTCCTGCAGTCTGTGTTCTTCTGACTATTTTGTAGTAAGTAACGAATATACTTCGGGGAAATGTATCGGAGTAAAATTATACATTTTAATTAGGAAATGTAGTGGAGTAAAAGTAAAAGTTGGCAGAAATATAAAAACTCAAGTAAAGTACAGATACTCCCAAAAAATACTTAAGTACTGTAACGAAGTATTATTACTTCGTTACAACACACCACTGTTGAGGACACACCTTCTTACTTAACCCCGCCCCCTCTGTCATATAAATACAGAGGCGGCACAAGGAGAGTTTAGAGCTTACATGCTTTTCTCAAAGGAAAGTCTTAGACAGAGTGGACCATATTTAATTCTTCTCATCAGTGCGATATTGCTTCTAAGGATTGATGGTCAGGACAAAAAGCTTTCTCAAGTGTCTCCCTTCTATGCAAGGTAAATTTTTGTAATTTTGTAATATTACTGTTTATATATTTATTGGGGTTATTTTTATTAACTAAAAACCATACAAATATTTTAATTACTTGAAATGTAATAAACAAGTAAAATAACTGAAATAAAATACAATATCTGAAAAACGTAAATGTATTTTATTTCACATAGTTGCTAAGGCATCGTTTCTCATATTATAATTTTTTTTTTCTGTTGAACACAAAATAAAATATTGTAAAGAATGAGGGTAACAAAACAGTTGATGGTAGCCATTGACTTCCATGGTATTTTTTTTCCCATACTACGGAAGTCAATGGCTACCGCCAGCTGTTTGTGGTTACAAACATTCTTCAAAATATCTTCTTTTGTGTTCAACAGAAACAGGTCTGGAATAACATGAAGGGAAATTGTCATTTTTTTGGGTGAACTATGCCTTAAAGCTAAAAAAAAATTGCAAACAAAAACTAATAAAATGACAAAAACACAACAAAATTACTAAAACTTTAACTAAATAAAAATTAAAATTGAAAAATAAAATCTAATTCAAAATATTAACAATACTATATCATGATACTGAACTAACACACACACACACACACACACTACCGCCAGCTGTTTGTGGTTACAAACATTCTTCAAAATATCTTCTTTTGTGTTCAACAGAAACAGGTCTGGAATAACATGAAGGGAAATTGTCATTTTTTTGGGTGAACTATGCCTTAAAGCTAAAAAAAAATTGCAAACAAAAACTAATAAAATGACAAAAACACAACAAAATTACTAAAACTTTAACTAAATAAAAATTAAAATTGAAAAATAAAATCTAATTCAAAATATTAACAATACTATATCATGATACTGAAATAACACACACACACACACACACACACACATATATTGACCTTAGACCTAATGTTTATATATAATACATTTAAATTTATTATAAATTGTGTGCAATTTACATCTCTAGGTCATACCATTATGGAAGTGGCTGTTTTGCTGTTGCTGACTATACCGATGAGCACAACCACTCCAGTGAGACAGACACGGAGGTGTGTGCACTTTCAACACACACACACACACAGACACAGACACAGACACGCACACGCACACGCACACGCACACGCACACACACACACACACACACACACACACACACACAGTATATTCACTGTCACATGTATTTTTAAACAGGACACAGACAGAAAGCCTCTCATTAGTGAAGAGCATACAGAGGTCAAGAGACGTGACCTTGATCGACACTGGCAGAGAGACTCCATCAGTGGAGACCAAAACCACCAGAAAACCAGATTTAAATGCAGCCTCTTCTCTGCTGCTACAAACCATCCTTCAAAAAGCCAGAGAGTAAGTGAGAGCTAAACATGAAAGAATATGAAAGAATATATACTACCGTTCAAACGTTCAGGGTCAGGCTGCATTTATTTGATCAGTAAAAACAGTCATATTGTGAAATATTATTACAATTTAAAATAACTGTTTTCTGTGTGAATACATTTTAAAATGTAATTTATTCCTGTGATCAAAGCTGAATTTTCAGCATCATTACTCCAGTCTTCAGTGTCACATGATCGTCAGAAATCATTCTAATATGCTGATTTGCTGCTGAAGAAACATTTCTGATTATTATCAATGTTGAAAAGTTGCTAAATATTTTTATGGAAACCCCAATACAATAATTTGTTTCAGGATTCTGATGAACCAAAGGTTTAAAAGAACAGCATTTATTATTTGAAGTAGATGTCTCTTATAAATGGTTTCTTCTGTCACTTTTTATAAATTTAATGCATCGTTGCTAAATACAAAAATGTTGTTCTTACGAATATGTTCTTTCAAACCAAAAACTTTTGAATGGTAGTATACATATATAAATATAAACATACACATATTTTGTGTTGTTTTCTTGGGATTGAAGTTAATATCAAATATGAATTACACACATGGATTCACATTTGTCTTGTCTCTCTGCAGAAGGCGAGCAGCTCAAAGAGGTTGTCAGTTTGGGACATGTCAGGTACACAACCTGGCGAGCAAGTTATACCGAATGGGTCAGAGCAACGGAAAAGACGAATCCAAAAAGGCAAATGACCCAACAGGATATGGACGCTAAGAATACACATCACAGATGAGCTTCTGCTCATTCTTCAGAGAACAGAATGTATTTGACTGGTACTGCTCAGGATGTTTCTATATAAAAAAAGAGTTCAAATAAGTTAACTATTTGTATATTGTATTAACTAAGATATTGCATGTCTTTGATAGACTTTGTTTAGGCTGCTCTTATTGTATAAAGGTTATACGTATTCTATTTAAAAATGTAAATAAAGTTGACAAAAGTATAATGAATAAATAACATTTATGGTCTGCAGTTTGTGTTATCCAACAATATAACATAGTTATTTTGCTCTTGTGAATATAAAGGATATCATGGGGCTTTAAAAGTATATATATATATATTAGTGCTGTCAAACGATTAATTGCGATTAATCGCATCCAAAATAAAAGTTTTTGTTTACATAATATATGTATGTGTACTATGTATATTTATGTATATATAAATACACACATATATATACATGATTAAAAATAAAATGTACAAAAAGTGATGAGGGGGACATTTTAGGGGAAACATTTTAGGGCAAAAATGGTGTTGCTGAGCCTCCATCCCAGCCCTAATTTTAATTAAATATTTATTTTATTTGTTAAATAATTAAATCTAAAATCACACAGGTATATAATGTATTTCTTAAATATTATATATATCTTTCAATAATAAAATATAAAAAAACACAAGATAAAAAATTACGTTGTACACTAAATCATGAATCAATATAGTGAGCAACAAGCAATGAGAATTTTGTTGACTGTGATTTTTTAAAAACAACCTACCCAGACAAATCCTTTGTGTAACGTGCAATGAACCGTCTTTTTTCCTCCCCTCACGTGCCTCTCCTCTGTAACCACACCCTGCGCTGGTTACACCTGATTTCTCAGGTAGCCTACACCGAGAGTCTCGAGCGATCCCGCACTTCGTTCGCAGGTGTCATGGACATCACGCGCTGCAGCAGCAGAGCGCTCTGAGGTGAAACTCACGACAAACAGCGACTTCATAAAGTCCATAAACAACGCAAGATGAATGAAAAGGAAGTTGAGGAAGGTGCAGTGGCCCTGATGCCAAAACAGGATCTGGTAGGTCTGTCAGAAAACTGCTTACCGCACCTGTAAGCTACAACCGAAGCACGTCTTTGCCTTGATTTTGTGTTGTTACAAGGATGCTCCGGCCGTTTAATGGTAATTTCTTATGTTATTAATAATGCAAAGAAAGACTGCTTGCAATTCGGTATCGTTTCTATTTAATGCTAGCAATGAGCAGGACTGCAGGGAGTTTCTCTAAAACAACATACCATGGGTTATTATAAGACTGTGCATGTGCTGCTTCATCATTGGTCATATTTTTACCAACTACAATGTAGGCTACATGTTACAGCGCAGTTACAGTGGGTACGGAAAGTATTCAGACCCCCTTAAATTGTTCACTAGCAAATGGCTGCAATATAACAAAGAGTGAAAAATTTAAGGGGGTCTGAATACTTTCCGTACCCACTGTACATCTGTTGTACTTTTTAATGTATTTTAAGTGTTTAAAATATATTATGATTTTGTGGTGGCCTTTGTTTTAAAGGGAGCACATTAAAACCCCTATTTACATATACAGTAAAGTTTAAAAAATATATTTTTGTTTTCAGATTTCCATCTGTTGTTTATATATAAAGTGACTTACAAGCTAAAAGAAATGATGACATAAACAGGGTAAAACATTAATTTTCAATTGTATGGATTTTAAATTCCATATTCTACTTAAGTAATCCAATTCTAATCAATGTATTCAATTTTAGTAGGTTGAATTTTACAGTATACACAAAGACACACACGTTGGTTTTTATGAAAGTGAAAAACCATCCTAGCATGGTGACCCATACTAGGAATTAGTGCTCTGCATTTATCCCATCCTTATGGTTTACAGGGACTCTCCATAGGCATAATGGTATTTTCTATCACCCTACAACGAAATCTACCCCTCACAGGAAACTTTGTGCATTTTTAGATTTTCAAAAAAACTCATTGTGTATGATTTGTAAGCCTTTTTAATTACGGGGACACCAAAAGTGTCCTCATAAATCAGCTTCATGTTGGAATACCTATGTCATACCCATGTCATTATACAAATTTGTGTCCTCATAAACCACAAAAACAAGCGCACCCACATCATTTCATTCAAAGTTGCATTCATTAAATAATTAATTCTCAGAAGATGTACCTTGAACAGTTTAAAGTTCTTATCCCATTTATCCAAAAAGAATTACCCCATATTACCCCTCTGAAGAATATTAGTAGTTATTTGTACTGTGCATGAATAAAGTTTGTGCTTTGGTGTTTCAGTGTTCCAGACAAACACTGCAGGGACACCAAACACAAAGTTCTTATAGTCTAAATAAGTGATGAGGTTCTATAAAGGGTAAACTGGTCTGGCTTGCTTTCTTGATGAAAGGAGTGGGTGGGGACCTAATGATGAAATTACAAATGGAGTCGGGGTAAAGTGAGCCATTTAACCTATAGTTTTGTGACTGATGAAATCAAATAGATAAGATGATAACACATTAAATTAAGTTTTCATTCGTTAACTATTAGGCTATTAGTTTGCATGAACTCACAATGAACAATGCTTCTTTATCTTTTCACCTCAAGTATGAATATTTCACCCAAAGGTCACCCACAAATAAATACTTGCTGAAAATCGACTCTCTCTGAGGCCAGCTAAAATGTAGATGAGTTTGTTTCTTCATCGAAAATGTGTTCCATCACTTGCTCACCAATGGATCCTCTGCAGTGAATGGGTGCCGTCAGAATGAGAGTCCAAACAGCTGATAAAAACATCACAATAATCCACACAACTCCTGTACATCAATTAACGTCTTGTGAAGGGAAAAGCTGCATGTTTCTAAGAAACACTTGTGGATTATTGTGATGTTTTTATCAGCTGTTTGGACTCTCATTCTGACGGCACCCATTCACTGCAGAGCATCCAGTGGTGAGCAAGTGATGCACTGCTTAATTTCTCCAAATCTGTTTCGATGAAGAAACAAGCTCATCTCTACATGTTGGGAGGCCTGAGGATGAGTTAAATTTAAGCAAATTTTTGGGTGAAATATTTCCTTAATATTATTCATTGTTAATTTGAACATTTATTTATACAGTTTAAAAATAAAAAAGTTGCAGTTCTTAATATTAATCAATGCACTGTGAACTAACATGAACATGCAATGAACAACTTTGCTTCTACTAACATTAACAACAATTTATGAAATACTTTAAAAAGTATTTGCTCATTATTAGTTCATATTAGCTATTGCATTTACTAATGTTAATGAATGAGATACTTCTGTAAATGTATTGATTTTAGAGCTGGATTCCAAAATTATTGAAGAAGAGAGTGTGCACGACATTTGTGGAGGACTCTTTCAGGTAAGATGGTTGACTATTCAGTATTGAGTATCCAGTATCTCTTCTGTAGAACAGTCAGAACACAAGTCCTCCGTCTGTTCTTTTGTAGCAATGGCGGTCGGTGTCAGTGTGGGGCCACGCGGGACTCCCATCCTTCAGTGGCCTTGGGCGATTACTTCAGCACGGCCATCGTCAGTCACTGGGATAGCACACAGCACTCCTCCGAGCAGCCCACAGATGCCTATGGAGAGCTGGAGTTTGCTGGGGCCGGCAAGAGACACAGCTATGTGAGTTTCTCATGCATATGTTCAAATTAATGGCACTGTGGCAGTAGTGAGCCTGGATGAATCCTGTATGAGCTTTTTATAAAACAAAAAACGTAGATACTAGTGATATGGATCACATGGATAATAAATAATTACACTTTGGTAAACAAGTACAGAGAAAAAAAAATAAAAAAAAAATAAAATATATATATATATATATATACACAGTGCTAGCCAAAATTATTAGAACACTAGTATTTTCACCAGCTAAAAATGGTTAAGTCAGTTATTTCTATCTTTGGATGTAGTGTGTCAGTAGGAAATATCAGTTTACATTTCCAAGCATTCATTTTGCCATTAATTTTAATAATCCAGTGAGATTTTTGTTTGCACAAGGAGTCTGACAACAGCCAGTGCTCTGATCTCATCATCATCCAGTCTGTCCGGAATGACATGAAGAAACAGAGCAAACTGAGTAAACATCTCCAAGATGCTTCAAGAGACCTTCCTGCAAAGCTACAGTACTGTTAAAACTTTTAGGCACTTGTGTAAAAATGCTGTAAATTGAGGATGCTGTCAAAAATAATGTCATAATATAGATTTTCTTTATCAATTACCTTCTATTAACTAAATGTAATCAATGTTTGGTGTGACCATCCTTTGCGTTTAAAGGTGCTGTATGTAAGTTTTTGACTCTACTAAAGCTAATTGAAAATAGCCATTTTTCAGATCTCTTGACCTGTAGCTGGCGCTGTAACCAAATTTGGTATTTGCCTTCAGATCATGGCAACGATGAAGGGTACAACGTTTTGTTTCAAGAGATTGAAGTACTGCCAAGATACGGTCTCTAATCCAATCAACATTGTTAACTTAATCTTAAAGGTGCTGTATGTAAGTTGTTGACTCTACTAAATCATAAAAATACCATAATATGTTTGCAGATATTTAAGAAACATGCTAGGTTAACATACTTGTTTATCTGAAAAACAATGCTACAGTCAGTTATTTTCCTTTGAAAATGTACGTTCCGGGCCGGAATGTCTGTCTTTGTTTTGGTCTGTGTAACGCACCCACTGCCAGTTTACGCAATTGTATTTCGGCACCCCGGGTTGCCAGTTGGCGGAAAATACAACGTATTTAATTTCATTCATCGTTATGTGCACTCGTTCCTGTTGGTGTCGTCAATCTGGCAACCTGCGTGTACATCAAGTCTGAGGAGGAGGGGCCGGGTGAAAAAAACCCTCTCCATTATTTTAAATTTGGACTGCAATACCTAGTTCAACCACTCGGTGTCAATCCTACATACAGCACCTTTAAATCCGCTCTCTGACTTTCAAAACCTCTTGAATATTGATCCAGACCTTCTTGAAAAGATGCCTTTTCTGGTAGAACATGTCACTTAGGGCTGCACGATAAATCGCATGCGATATTTAATGCGCATCTTGTCAGTAAAGCCGGTTCTTTAATCAGCAGTAAATCTCCATCACGTGCGGACTTTCACATGGAGCAGCATTAATTACACAGAGCCGTTGTTCACCGACAAGCTGCGTAAAACATGCTCAAAATATGATCGTGGTTTTGCGCAGCTAGTCAGTGAACAACGGCTCTGTGTGGTTAATGCTGCTCCATGTGAAAGCCCGCACTTGATGGAGATTTACCACTTATTAAAGAACCGGCTTCATAAACGAGTTCTGCAGAGTTTTGTTCCAACCCTGCTCCAACACACACACCATGTAGTTTTCAAATAAGCCTGAAGAACTTGATTGGTTGGATAAGGTGTGTTTAATTAGGGTTGAATCTAAACTCTGCAGGGCTCTGACCCTCCAGGAATGGAGTTTGACACCCCTGCGTGAACTTGTGCGTAGTTTTTCAGGTAGCTTTGCAGGTAGGTTTCTTGAAGCATCTTGGAGACGTTGCCACAGTTCTCTGCATGAACCAATCACAGCCGAATATAACCAGTCATATTGCGATGGAGGCGTTGCCTCCTCTCACATGACTTTCCCCCATTCATTCTAAATTACACCCCACTAAACCCACGGCACGCTAAGTGGTCTTTGTTGTAAGTCTATGGACCGAAGGGAGGCAAGCCTCCACTGTAACTTTACCCACGGGTGTCGCTGTTGGACAGTATTTTTGTAATATCGATTATTTTCTCATCCAACTATATATGTATATACAGTATATGTATATACAAATTAGATTCACAATTTTTTTTTAAATTAATATTAATTTAAATTTCTTTTTGTGTAATTTACAGTTGCTTTTTGGATTTTATTCTAGTTTTGTTCTTAATCCCCTTCTTTTTATAATTATAAAAAGGTTTATGTTTTCACTTGTTTAGATTAATTAATGTTCAATCAAATACTAAATAATTATTATTTATAGAATAAATTTTTTGGTCTGTGACGAGGGCAAAAAAAAAATTCTTCACATTAGAAGTATTTGATAAGCAGCAAAAATAATTGTGATTGTAAACAGTGTACAGTTTTAATTTGACAGAAAATTTGGCAATAGTTGAAGAAACAACCATATGTTGCGTGATTGTTCTTGTAATTTACAGTTGCTTTCACCTTTAATTCTTTCATTTTTTTTACTAATTAACTAAGTTTTAGTTCATCTAAATCTTGGCATAAAAAAGCAACAAAAATAATTGTCATGGTAAAAAGTGTATCGTTTTAATTAGACTTTTATATAACAAAAAAGTTTGAATAAAAATCAACCCCTACGACATAAAAATTGTCCGTAGTTAAAGAAACGTTACAGTACAAAACGTATAGTTGTTTTTACTCTTTGATTCCTGTTTTCATCTTAATCTTTCTTTTTATTCCAGTTCTTGCGTCTCTCCAGCACCACAGATCCTTTTGTGGTCTTTGATATCATGAGACAACACTGGAAACTGGGGCTGCCCAACCTGGTGGTGTCAGTGGTTGGCGGTGAAGGAAGGTTAAAGGTCAAGAGCTGGGTGCGAGAGGTCTTGAGGCAGGGGCTGGTTAAAGCGGCACAGAGTACAGGTGTCATATTCTCCCCTCACATAATATTATTCATTTATTCTTCATTCATTTTCACATTCATTTATGCTACTTTCACAATGGTGTTACTAAGTGTTGATATCTGAGTAGACGGCTTAGATCTCCAGACATGCTTGTTTTAAGAACCTGTTAGTTGTTTTGTCCTCTTATTTGTGAAGAAGTTTGTATGCCATGTGACTTTTTGTTTGTAGATGTCACCTGAAATGCATGAGGAGAAAACCACAGTGAATTTACATAGTGACTGGCATTGCAAGCAATTATATGAATCATACATTCATCTTTATACTAACTGCAAGCCATCAAAGGCCCAGCTACCCTGACACAAATTCAAGCTGAACTAATTATTTCATCAATGTCAGGGTTATGTCAGGAAAGTTGCTCAACAGGCTCTTCTCTGTGTGAATATAGTCCCAAAAAAAAAGTCATGTAAATGTAAAAATAATAATTATATTGATACAGAAATGTAAACATGTAAATGAATAAAGGAAATGTAAATCTTATAATATATTAATTAAATTAATTATTAATTATGACCAGTAAATGTCCTTAATTTAATTACATTTACATTACAGTTTTTGAATTTAACAGACACTTTTATCCAAAGTCACAAGGAACAAAGCAATTTGTGAAAGAACCAATAATATTTGTAATATACAATGCCAGATTTATTGGACAGCTAGATTAAGAAGCAAGCCTGTTACACTGCCAGTGTACCAGCTTATGAATTTACACATGGTTTGTCTTCAAGCATATTAGAAACACCAGATAGACATGTAAAGAACATTGATTTTCACTACAGGGTTCTTTAAATTAGATTCTGGCCACAACTGGGAGCCAGGGGAGTGAGATCATTAGGGGTGTGATGTGCTTTCTCTTTGGCTGAACTTCTCTGGCAATTAAAAAAGTTAATTTTGGATTTTGGATGTATAGGAGCGTGGATCATAACCTCAGGGCTGAGGGAAGGCATCGGCAAGTGTGTAGGAGAGGCAGTGAGAGATCACGCTACCGCAGTGTCTTCTGTCAATTTAAATAAAGTGGTTCCTATAGGCATTGCTCCTTGGGGAATGGTACATAATCGCCTGCAGCTCGTTGACCCTGAGGTAACTCTGCTTATGGTGCAGTACTAGCATACTTAACACTAAATATTTTACCCTTGATACAAATGAACACATTGAAAATAAACATTCTTCTATACCATCACTATTTGAACTTTGGTCAAAGTCGAGAACCAAAATTGTTGTATAAAATATGTACAAGTACAGATTTTTTTTATGAATGAATTGTTATTAACTGAAAAAATATAGTGATGCTCTTTTTGAGCAAATGAAGAGGTATATGATCATATCATATATATACAGTGGGTACGGAAAGTATTCAGACCCCCTTAAATTTTTCACTCTTTGTTATATTGCAGCCATTTGCTAAAATCATTTAAGTTAATTTTTTTTCCTCATTAATGTACACACAGCACCCCATATTGACAGAAAAACACAGAATCGTTGACATTTTTGCAGATTTATTAAAAAAGAAAAACTGAAATATCACATGGTCCTAAGTATTCAGACCCTTTGCTGTGATACTCATATATTTAACTCAGGTGCTGTCCATTTCTTCTGATCATCCTTGAGATGGTTCTACACCTTCATTTGAGTCCAGCTGTGTTTGATTATACTGATTGGACTTGATTAGGAAAGCCACACACCTGTCTATATAAGACCTTACAGCTCACAGTGCATGTCAGAGCAAATGAGAATCATGAGGTCAAAGGAACTGCCTGAAGAGCTCAGAGACAGTTTTTTACAGGTTTTTTACTTGTGCTCTTCAAGGCTTCATTTATTTGATCAAAAATACAGGAAAAAATGTAATATTGTGAAATATTATGATGTAAAATAACGTTTTTCTATTTTAATATAAATTAAAATCTAATTTATTCCTGTGATGCAAAGCTGAATTTTCAGCATCATTACTCAAGTCTTCAGTGTCACATGATCTTCAGAAATTATTCTAATATGCTGATTTATTAACAATATACAATAGACATGCTATGTACTTCAGAAATAGTAAGAGTAGTTTGTTAGTATGCCATTCCAAAATATCCATTTAAATAGACTATTCACTCAAGAGCAAAAATCATACTCCAATTTGTAGATAAACTAGCACTGCACATTGCATTTTGCATATGGTTCACAGTCTTTCAGAAAAACAGTGTCTTTCTCTTTCTCTTAGGGAAGTTTCCCCGCTAAGTATTTTGTCCAAAACGCTCCACGAGGCACCTGCTCTCTGGATAATAACTACAAGGCTTTCCTTCTGGTGGACGATGGGACCGAAGGACGTAAAGGTGGGGAGGTCTGTTTCAGAGGCCGCCTGGAGGATTACATTTCACATCAGCGCCCAGGTACAAAATTAAACCGAATAGCACTCTGCTCTTCTTAGGCAGGATCCAGAAATGTTCATGATACACTTGTTTAATAAAATATTACTGATGTAGAGTTGACTTTACATTGCTTGGTTTCATTGCAGTTATTTCACTGAACAGACTTGTAACAGGCTAACCAGCAAACCTTGGTTTAATAAGGGAGAGGTTTTGGCCACCTAAAGGTCATTTTGAGCTATTGCAAGAGAAGACAAAGCTTTAAGTATAAAGGCAACAAAGCTTATCAAATGAAACATTAACCATAGTCAACGAAAATGAATTTATTAATAATGTTTAATATGTATAAACGTATTATGTGTTTTATGTATATGGTAAGATCTCTTTAATGAAAGCAACAGGGATTTCATACTCACTGCGGTTGCTTAAATATGTCATCTCAGCAGGCAGTGCAAGCATTGACATTCCTGTTCTGAATATGCTGATATCTGGACAGGTTTCCATGGTGGAGGTGAGCAGATTACAATTATATTAAACAAAACTTCCTCTGTCCTACATCTGAAAGGGATAGTTCACCCAAAAAATGAAAATTTGCTATTAATTTACTCACCCTCAGGCCATTCAAGATGTAGGTGACTTTTTTCTTCAGTAGAATAGTAAAGAAGATTATGAGCTGAAACCACAGCCCTTGGTGATTCATATAATGCAAGTCAGCAGATACCAGCACTTGAGAGTCAAAAAAGCATATAGAGGCAAGATAAAATGAATACCCATGGCTCCTGATGATATATTGAGGTCTTTTGAAGTGAAACGATTGGTCTGTGCAAGAAACTGAACATTATTTAAAACATTATTGCCTGTAATCCACAGCCTCAAGCAAACGGTCAGGAGTGACGTCCGGTTCACGAATGAATCATTCTTTTGAACTGGTTCTTTTTGGTGAACTGGATGAACCAGTTCATCAAATCACACTAAATCATCTGAAACAATTCGCGGCTCGCAGCACAGATCTACAAGGTACTCAATCAAAAGTCACTTTTGGATCTGCCTGACAGTCACTTCGACTTGAAATGAGTACTTGAATGAAGGGGCGAAATTAGATTTTTTGTTTTGTTTTGTATATGTTTCTAAAAAGATGAGCCGATGAAGTTTTTTCACTTCATATGTTTTAGCTTGGGCTGCCCTCGACTAAAGATTTTTCTGGTCGACTATTAGTCGATCATTTGAAGCATTAGTCGACTAATCGCACGTTTATTAATAAACCATTTAAATAATAATAATGAGCCTTGTTTGTCTACATAGCCTAATAAGTGCTCAAGCGCACACATAAAGCTTGCCACAGCGCACCGGCAGAAGTAATGATTATGAATTTGTCAGGGAAAAACAGTAAGGAGGCTGCATTAACATTTTAATAATTTGATAAACTAGTGCTTTCTTTGTTTTCGGCTTAAGAGATGAAGTCGGCGACACCGACTCGTCAATTGGTTTATTTGAAAGTAGACATTTCACTTTCTATAGATATGTTTTCATATCTGTATGTCAAGTATACATGGAGTATCATGCTCAAGTTCACAGAGACCGAGACGGCAGAAAGCGCATTGTGTTGCTTTCATTATTTTACAAAAGCGCAATGTTTTGTTGTTATTATGAGTGCACACAAATTAACGTAGAGTCGCATTATTCTTATCTGTATGACCAAAAATGACAGAGTATTTTAAGAGCAAGTGAGCGCACCGGCGCCGCCATCTGTCACACAGACACTGAATAGCGCACATTTCTCTAGGTTAACATAAGATTGAGCGGCCATGTAAAGTTGCTAATACTTACATATTTCAGATGATATATTTGAGTTTGATGAATGGTAGGAGAGCGTTAGGATGTCCTGCCCGATGTATTACCACATAGACCAGCCGATTAACAATCTGACCGTCACGGACTGCGTGACTTCGCAAATGTAAAAGTTTTTTTCTGTGACTAATAACATTTTGGTTGACTAAGCCTCTTCTAGTCGACTAAATGTTAGTCGACTATTAGGGGGCAGCCCTAATTTTAGCCATGTAAAACATCAGCGTTTCATATCATTATTGGGTCCTCCAGTAATATATCTATGTATGTGACATCATTGCGTGAACCAGTTTGGGGAAAAGAATCAGATTCCTGAGGCTGTGGATTACATTAATAATGTTCAGTTTCTTGCACAGACCAATTGTTTTGCTTCATAATACCTCAATATATATTGTCAGGAGTCACAGGTATCAATTTTGTCTTGTCTGTGTATGCGTTTTTGACTCTCAAGTGCCGGTAGCCTCTAACTTGCCTTTTATGAATCACCAAGTACCATGGTTTTAGCTAAGAATCTTCTTTACTATTCTACCGAAGGAAAAAAAAAAGTCACCTATATTTTGCACCGAGGGTGAGTAAATTAATAGCCATTTTTCATTTTTGAGCAAACTACCCCTTTAGTTGCTCTCTTACCATGTTTCTTCATCTCAGGCATTAGAAATCTCTCTGAAGAATTCAATGCCCTGGTTGGTCCTGGCTTGTTCGGGTGGGCTTGCTAATCTTGTGAGCGACATTGTGGAGAATGTGCAATCTGTTCCGATGTCTGCGTTTGGAGGAGCAGAGGAGGAGGAAGGGTCTTCCAACATGGAGCTTAGAGAACGAATAACCATGAAAGTAAAGAAACACTTTCCTTCAGAGCAAGACATGGACAAGCTTGTTGATAAGGTAAATGTCACGCTCTGTACTTAATCAAACATAAATAATGATGAACAACAAATTGACTTTCTTTTTGAATCACTGTATAAAAATAAAATAATGATGTTGTTATCTTTCTAAAGTCATCCCCTCTGTAATTTGGCTCCAAATGTCAGGTGAAAATTGTCATTTTGAACCCCCTCTACAAAATAGTGGATTACTTGGTAAATTTTAAGCCATGATATTTAATATTATTTTTTTTTTTCATTCACTTATGTGATTAATTCACCTGAAAAGCAAAAAACAGTCATAATTTTTAGTTGGACCTCTGGTTAAGTTGACATGTCACAGGCATGTTTTTTTTTTAAGCACTGATTTTTTTTTCTTGCTGCTTGTCTGGCTTCTGAAAGGTTTTAAGCATCTACCAGAACAAAGACCTCATCTCCATTTATCACGCAGAAGGAGTGGATGATTTTGACACTGTGATGCTTAAAGTGCTTGTTCAAGGTAGATTTAAACTGGTTGTTGCAGTGTTTGTGTCACTTTAACTTCTAACCTTTTCTGTCTACAGTGTACTTTGATGTTTATACATTTCATATATTTTTAATCTACATCATTTTGCTGTGTGTATGTGTTAGCGAGTAAACAGCGGGTTTCGGTGTCTACTAACCCCTATGTTGATGAGTTGAAGTTGGCTGTAACCTGGAACAGAGTGGACATTGCCAAGAGTGAACTGTTCAGTGGAAACATCGACTGGAAGGTACAGTAGAGAATTGTGAGAAATATTCAATTAGCTTCTGAACTAAGGCAAGTTGTTGAGTGTTACTGTAGTTCAAACAGCACAGCATGGCACTAAAAGGGCCAAGGTCTTGGGTTTGATTCCCAGGATGAACTGAATAAATGTACACATTGAATGAAGAGTCACTTTGGATAAAAGCATCTGCCAAATTCATAAATCTAAGTGGCAAAACAGAAAGTGTCATTCACATAAATGACTTAATGTCCTGTACTTTATTTTGTTTTTACATTTTTATGTACACTACTGTTCAAAACGTTGGGGTCAATAATAAAGAAATGAATATTTTTATTCAGCAAGGACACATTAAATTGATCAAAAGTGGCAGTAAAGACATTTGTTGTTGCAAAACATTTCAATTTAATTTTGTACTTTTGAACTTTCCATTAATCAAAGAATCCTGAAAACATTTCGGTTTCCACAAAAATATTAAGCAGCACACCAATATTAATAAGCAGAAGTTTTCAACAGTTGATAATAATAACGTTTCTTGAGCAGCAAATCAGAATGATTTCTGAAGGATCATGTGACACTGAAGACTGGAGAAATGATGCATCACAGGATTAAATCGCACTTTAAATTATATTAAAATAGAAAACCGTTATTTTAAATTGTAGTAATATTTCACAGTATTACTGTTTTTACTGTATTTCTGATCAAATAAATGCAGCCTTGGTGGCAGAAGAGACGTCTTTTAAAAAATCTTACCACCCCAAACTTGAATGGTAGTGTATCTTTTGAGAGGTTATGGTACTATTAAATATGCTTTAACTGATTGACCAACTCATTCCATATTTCTCCACATTTCAGACTGATCAATACATTTGAGCACAGGAATTTAGGACCAATCACAAAACCATTCCTTGCATTCATATTAAAAATGTCCACTACTAATCTTTTATGCGTTATGTGATGTGAATGATTGACGTTGTTATATTTGGACATAAACAGTATGAAGATCTTGAAGTATCCATGACTGATGCCCTGGAGAACGATAAACCCCAGTTTGTGCGTCTCTTCATTGACAACGGTCTAAACATTTTGAACTACCTGACTTACGGCCGACTGGAGGGTCTTTACGACTCCATCTCTAAAACCTCCCAGGCCGGCATGCTGCTGCAGCATCTCCTGGAAGAGCGCATAAACGAGTCCAATGATCAGACGTGCCATGTCAGCCTTTATGAGGTGAGATCTGGAAATGGACAAATATCGGCAGGTTAATTAGTCTGTCACCAATTCATAGTAACACCCACCTGCAGGCAGTTTCCTGATTATTTACACCTCCAGGCCATCTAAGATGTACAAGACTTTTTTTCAGCTGAAGAGAAATGAAGGTTCCCTTTCATGGGAACTTCGAACTGCGTCCTCTGGGTTTCCCATAGCGACCCCTAGAGGACGCAGTGTCTCGTTCCCTACTCAGGGAACCATGGTTACATAAGTAACCTGAGACGTTTTAGAAGAAAACATTCCAGGATTTTTCTCCATCTAATGCAAGTGAACATGGCTCAATAGAGATCATTTTTGATTAAATAATCTTATTTCAAACAGAAAACAAGATTATTTTGCTTACCCCATTGGCAGATTATTTTGCTTGTTTCAAGCAAAAACTCGCTTAATTTTGACTTATTTTTTCTGAAAACAAGACAATAATTTTTACTTGTCTAGAAAATCCTTCTTGATTTAAGAATTTTTAGATGTTTTGGCTGGAAACAAGACAAAAAATCTAAGATAGAAAAGCATTTTTTGCAGTGTGTGTAAATTAGATAAATAATGTAAGGCTATTTATTTTGTTTAATAAAAGAACAAGGTGTTCTTTTATTAAAGAACACTGTGTTCTTTAATAACAAAACAAGGTGTTATTTTTTCAAGGTGTAAGACCTATTCTATAGGAAAGGTGACCTAAAATTACTTCTGTTGTGATCTGGCGCTATATATAAAATACAATTAACTTGACCTTCAAGGGGGGCCGGGGGGGCCGTTGGGGGGCGGGACATCCCCCTAATATAATGGTTGACCTGAGGGTGAGTAAAGACTCGTTCAGCCTGTCAGCCCAAATCCAATTTTTGTGCAAGTCCGATTGAAATCCGATCATATTTAAATAGTCTGAACGGCGACGAACTACATGAAATCCGATTTTTGCAAATCCGTTTCGAGCTACATTCGTATGTGGTTTCAAATCCTATTCAAATCGCGTTCCTGGAAATCCGTTTCAGTCTGACCGCTCAGATCGGATTTAGCCTAGCTTTTTCACGCCACGTAAAACGTCAAGACGTTTTTGTAGAAAACATAATGAAAGTCTTTACAGAAACAAGCTTGTGTTGTTGCGAACTGCAAGTCAAGCGGAAAAAGACAATATACTGCTAGTATACTCACCTCTTTGAGTTTTGAAACCAGCGGAGATGGCAGCACGAAATAAAGCCGCACATTCCAGCTTCCTGCGTTTTTCGTCGCTGCCATCTTTCATAAGATGAAATCCATACTAATAAGAATCCAGCACATCGTCATTGCAAACTGCATTGCTGTTATTGTTGTTTTTAGCATTGGTATAACAACATTCCGTAAAACGAAAGAGCGCTTATGGACACACAAATCGGATATGAACCGTTGCAATACACTGTGTGGACAGTCAGTTATTCAAATCAGATTCCATCCAGATATGCACAAAATCGGATTTGGGCTGACAGTCTGAACGAGGCTTAAATAGAGTAAATAATCAGGAAATTTCATTATTGGGTGAACTGTTCCTTTAAAGGGATAGTTTTAACGCAAAAAAGGAAATTGCCATTTACTCACCCTCATGTCATTCCAAACCTGTGAGATTTTCGTTAGTCTTCAGAACACAAATGAAGCATGTTTTAGTTTCCACCATTACCAGTGAGATTTGTTCTTGCGCATCAGTGTTCACTGATCAATGTTTATATATGTAAATAAAGCCTAAATTCAATTTGTTCATGATAAGTGATCGGGTCTCTTTAGTCAATTTGGACTCCCATTCATATGGATTTGTTTTATAATCTCTTTATGAATGCTTTGAAGTGTCAAAGAGTTAGTTGCATATCAATGGAAGTACAGAAATTTCTCAGATTTCATTAAAAATATCTTCATTTTCATTTTTGGGTGAACTATGCCTTTAAGAAAACTCCTAACGTGCTGTTTAACTTGTTATATTCATATTCTTGGCTCATCCGCTTGCCTGTATAAAGTGTGCATCAACAGTAAGGTGTGTCCTGAATTTTAATTAGACACATTAAGCGTTTTAGAATGTTCTGCTGTTTTTAGTGAGAGGTGATCTAAATATTTGTGGCTGAAAACAAAAGGAACTGACTAGAGAGCTGCAGTTCTATGGATGTTTTGCGCACCAGTCATGACTAAAAACCGTGAATGAATATGTGCTGTTGTAAATGTCACCGATTTCTCATCCTACTGTAGGTGAGTCAGCTGCTGGAGGATCTTTTGGGAGAGGTGTGCCAGCCCTTCTACAGGTCTGTACTCTGTGTGGATGCAGCATCTACCAAAAGAAAAGCTTTGAAGGTACCAGACCTCACTTTAGTTCAGTATAATTTGAAAATGAGTTTTTTTGCATTGTCTGCTCAGTACCTAAAAATGAAATGTCCGTTGTCTTTGAATACCGCCCTTCAGAAGGCATGCAAGGTCCTGAAGGAGGAGTGCTTATATCGGCAAAACATGTGTAAGGACCCGTGGTTATGTCTCTTCCTCTGGGCGGTGCTGCAGAACCGTGGTGAAATGGCGATCCTCTGCTGGGAAATGGTAACGTGCTGCTGTAGTTATTGTGATATTGTTAGGGATGCGCAATATATCAGTTATGGGCTGATTTGAGAGATTTTTTTTATTTTATCATTATCGGTTGATATTGGATATTTAATTGATCATGCTAATTTCCCCTGTTTTTATATTTAGATTACGTTTGAACACTCAAAGTTAACCTTCAAGTAAATAAAAATAATTTAATAACTGGCAGATGTAAATAAATGTCAATTTTCCATACATTGCGCCTGTGTGATTGTCTATTATGACTAAATGTAAACTGTATTGTTGCAAGCTCTCTATATAAAGTTGGATATATATTATATCCAACTTTATCCGCTTACATACAGTTTACTCGCGTAAAATGATTCACAAGTTTACCCTTACATATAATCTGATTGAGCAAATAGTCAGCATATTTTGGCGTGCTGCCCTTGAACCCAGAGAACTCCCCCATCTCTAGAATGGGATGAGAATAGAGTTAGGTAAGTAGGC
>NW_015548217.1:2533257-2537970 GCF_001515605.1 Sinocyclocheilus anshuiensis | reverse complement strand
GCAGGTAGGCTACTTATATATATGCATTGTGCTAGTTAGGATGGTTAGCTAAACGAGTTACACCTGTGCCAAATTGGTTGATTATCTGATCGTGCTCCTCCGGAACCTTGTTAATAAAACATCATGTTATGTAACAACTCTCAGCTGCTTGATTTTTACATTTATTTAAAGTTTGTTTTAAAATGAAATGTTATATAAAGTTAGATACATATATGCACACCTTCATCTGCATACATACAGTATATCCGCGCCCAGCTCTAATCTGATAAATACGACTATAAAGCATTAAGATGTTAAGATATTATAAGCATTAACATATGGTTTTCTGCAAAGTTGCGTATTATGAAAAGCGTTATACAAATAAATTTGACTTGATGTTATGATGTTGATGCATAAATTAACTTTTAGCATTTAATATGATATATATATATATATATATATATATATATGTATGTATGTATGTATGTATGTGTTTGTTTTTCAGACATTTATATGAAGTTCTGAATTCTAATATCCGTGCATCCCTGCATACTCTCTTAAAAATAATGTCTCTTTATTGTTATCTATGGTTTCATTAAGAACCTTTAACATTTATGGAACCTTTTTCACTGTGCAAAACGTTCGTTATAGTGGAAAAAGTTCTTTAGATTTTTAAAATGTAAAAGTGTCTTATGTTGCATCACTACCAAAAACACACGCACACAAAACAGCCCTTTTGGAACCTTTATTATTACGAGTTTATTGTGATATTTTAGATAATCTGTTCTCAGATGGAGATGTTCTCACAGCGTCACGCTCATCTGTGCTGCTCTTCTCTCTCAGTGTGGTGAGTCGGTTCTGACGGCTCTGGGAGGATGCAAAATACTGAGGGAGCTGTCTAAACTGGAGATTGAGACAGCCGCTAAGCTCTCCATGAAGGAGTTGGCCACAAAGTTTGAGTGTATGGCTCATGGTAGGACGTGTGATAGTCTTTGCTATTGGTATCTTATAAAACCAGTGGTAAAAGAAAGTTTAAACTTCTCTCCACTGCAATTGTTTTGACAGATGTGTTTAGCACGTGCTACCAAACCAAAGCAAGTTATTCCTACAAGCTGCTGATCCGCAAGTCTAATCTGTGGGGTGACGCCACCTGTCTGAAGATGGCCATGGCCACTGACGCCCGTTATTTCTTCAGCCATGATGGAGTGCAGGTCTGTCGGCATGCAGATAGTCACTGTTTCGTTTGAAATAAGGTGAGTGTTTTTCATAAACAGTCTTTTTTTTAGTCCCTGCTGTCTCAGATCTGGTGGGGTGACATGGAAAGAGGAACAGAGCTCTGGAAACTTGCGCTGACGATGATCATTCCTCCTCTCGTCTACACCAACCTCATCGATTTCAAGTCAGAAAAGTAATGTAAATTTCCTCAGTTTCCTTGCATCTTTCCTTACATTATCACTATGCTCCACTTTTTTTGCATTTAACATAATGACCTGTTTAACCCTGCTAAAATTAATTATTGAGAAGTTACTTACCTGTCAAGACTTCTCAAACCCATCTTTTAAAATATAAAAAACTTCATACTATATATATATTTAAAAAATAAATAAATAAATATATCATCATGCCAATTTGGTAAGTTTTATATGACAGGATAGAAGACGCTACAAATCAACTAATGCCACAAATCATAACAGAGTTCATTAAATCTATTGCTAATATTTGCACAAATTTGACCCAGACAGAACCAGAGTATACAAACTTCTTGACATTCCAAAAATATAAACAAAATAAAATAATAAAAAAGATGTACTTAACTGTTTTTGCTGTGTTGTGGGAAGACATTTTGAACAAACAAAATTAAACATTTAATAGAACACAAACAAACGTATATACCATAAAACGTATTTTTTTTCTTCTAAGTTTTTAACCCTCATCTGGGTCAAAAAGACCTGAACAGTACAGTAAGGGATACACTGACTTTTAATAAAAAAAAAAAAAAAAGTAGCACATGGAAAATGACTTAATAGATTAATAGAACTATTACCTAACAGTGAAATTATGAACTAAACTAATATTTCCATTTTCACAAACTTTTATTCAATATGCAATAATTTGAAAATGTACTGCGTAGTAAGAATGACTGAGATATCTTCTTTACAGGAAAGCAGAGAATACAGAAGACGTCAAATCAGTGATGGCACCTCCAGCTTCAGCAACGGACTGTAATTACGGAGAGACTGTCTTCTCCTTCGCTGATATCAAACACAAGTAAATTGGGTTTTATTGGATACATACATAAATATTAGATCTCTGTAGACAAACATGTCTTTATCCATTATCTTCTTAAAATATTTAGCAGTGAAGGCGATCACGAGGACTCAAATAACATCAGGCGACCAACAAAAGGTCTGTTTTTTTTAATTTTAAAACTTACTGGAATTATTTTTTTTTCGTCCTTGATCAGGTTGGCCGAAATAGGTCTTCCTTATTGGCTTCCCTGTTTACTCCTTCCTGTAAGCAGGTACTGCTACAAATTCCCAACCCAAGAAGCGCCCGTTTTGGCTTTCCCGCTGGAAGCAGTTCTGGTACGCCCCTGTCACTTCATTCATCGGCAACGTTGTGACGTACTTCCTCTTCCTGATTCTGTACGCCTACGTGCTCTTGGTCGACTTCAAGCCGCCTCCGCCTGAAGGCCCAGCCGTTTCTGAGTATGTGCTGTATTTCTGGGTGTTCACAATCGTCTGTGAGGAGATTCGAGAGGTAGATGCTGCATTTCTCAAATCACTTCCTGGTTTTCCTTGTACAATATATCAAACAAGTGATACAAAGAAAGAATTTTCAGTCAAGTATAATGATTAATTCTCTTTGTTCTCTTTCACTCCCAGACATTCATTGTGGGCAGTAAGACGTTTTGTCAGAGGTTGATGCTGTATGTTCAGGATGTTTGGAATAAGTTTGATGTTCTTGCCATCTCCCTCTTTATCGCTGGATTGTGCTGCAGGTAATGCTTGACAGGCAACAAAAATATTTAGCAACTGTTTTCAACGTTGACGATAATAAGAAACATTATCAAATCAGCAGCAAATCAGTATATTAGAATAATTTCTGAAGGATCACATGACATTGAAGACTAAAATAAAGATGCTGAAACAATATTCTTGTGTACTTTTATGCCCGTCTCAGGATGTTCAGTTGGTCGTACAATACGGGACGCGATATACTGTGTATGGACTACATGGTCTTCACGCTCCGACTCATCCACATTTTTGCCATTCACAGACAGTTGGGTCCCAAAATCATCATACTTGGCAAAATGGTGAGACAATCAGAGAGGTGATCAAAGTGATAATGAAGCTCTATAGATGCCATCCAGCAAAAATCATTATGCATGCAATGCATTACCATAAAATCAAGACCTTTTCAAGCAACCGTCCTGAAAAATATAGATTAATTTCATGCTTTTAAAAGCCCTCCAAGCCTAAAAGACTTCAATACCACTAAGATTCCATTGTGTCAACCGTTTACAGATAAAAAATGCATAAAATTAAATTTAAACAATTGGAGACCTTTCACATCTCACTCCTCTTTATATTTCTTTTGAATGAACCACAGATAAAGGATGCGTTCTTCTTCTTATTCTTCCTGGCGGTGTGGCTGAGTGCGTATGGAGTGGCCAATCAAGCTCTATTATACCAATACGACCCAAGCCCTGATAGAGCGTTTCGACGAGTCTTGTACCGACCATATTTGCATATATTTGGACAGATTCCTGTTGAAGAAATAGACAGTATGTTCACTTCTGATTTACACTTAAAGGAATAGTTCACCTAAAAATGAAAATTTGCTGAAAACATGCCGACCCAAAATGTAGATGATTTAGTTTCTTCACTGAAACCGATTTGGAGAATGGATCCAGTGGATCCTCTGCAGTGAATGGGTACCATCAGAATGAGAGTCCAAGCAGCTGATAAAAACATCACAATATCCAACAAGTAAGCCACACTACTCCAGTCCATCAATTAACATCTTGTGAAGCAAAAAGCTGCATGTTTGTAATAAACAAATCCATCATTAGGGTGTTTTATCTGTACACCGTTGTTTCTGGGCAAAATACGAGTCCATAATTCATAACAGTGCTTCCTCCAGTGAAAAAGTCCCCTGTTGTCCTTTAACATCAAAATTCACCAACATATTTGTTTAGAACTGCTTTGGACTGTTTTTGCTTTTAAACAGTGAACTGTACATATGTGGTTGAAACAAGATGACTTTTTCACTGGAGAAAGTGATATTGTGGATAGAGGACTCATTTAAGCTGAAAGCACGTTAAACGGTAAAAACGCCTTAATGATGGATTTGTTTCTTACAAACACATAGCTTTTCACTTCACAAAATGTGAATTGATTAACTGGAGTGGTGTGGATTACTTGTGGATTATTGTGATGTTTTTATCAGCTGTTTGGACTCCCATTCACTGCAGAGGATCCATTGGTGAGCAGTAGTGAAGTAGTGCTAAATTTCTCCAAATCTGTTCTGATGAAGAAACAAACTCATCTTCATCTTGGATGGCTTGAGGATGAGTAATTTTTCAACAAATTTTCATTTTAGGGTGAACTATTCCTTTAAATTGAAACTTTCTGTTAACATCCATTGACTATATTGTATCTGTGTGTGTTAAGCTGGCAAGTATTGGGATAGAGACTGCACAGATAATCTGACACTGATTAATGAAGGGAA
>NW_015548217.1:2511403-2530342 GCF_001515605.1 Sinocyclocheilus anshuiensis | reverse complement strand
AAAAAAAAAAAAAAGTAGCACATGGAAAATGACTTAATAGATTAATAGAACTATTACCTAACAGTGAAATTATGAACTAAACTAATATTTCCATTTTCACAAACTTTTATTCAATATGCAATAATTTGAAAATGTACTGCGTAGTAAGAATGACTGAGATATCTTCTTTACAGGAAAGCAGAGAATACAGAAGACGTCAAATCAGTGATGGCACCTCCACCTTCAGCAACGGACTGTAATTACGGAGAGACTGTCTTCTCCTTCGCTGATATCAAACACAAGTAAATTGGGTTTTATTGGATACATACATAAATATTAGATCTCTGTAGACAAACATGTCTTTATCCATTATCTTCTTAAAATATTTAGCAGTGAAGGCGATCACGAGGACTCAAATAACATCAGGCGACCAACAAAAGGTCTGTTTTTTTTTATTTTAAAACTTACTGGAATTATTTTTTTTTCGTCCTTGATCAGGTTGGCCGAAATAGGTCTTCCTTATTGGCTTCCCTGTTTACTCCTTCCTGTAAGCAGGTACTGCTACAAATTCCCAACCCAAGAAGCGCCCGTTTTGGCTTTCCCGCTGGAAGCAGTTCTGGTACGCCCCTGTCACTTCATTCATCGGCAACGTTGTGACGTACTTCCTCTTCCTGATTCTGTACGCCTACGTGCTCTTGGTCGACTTCAAGCCGCCTCCGCCTGAAGGCCCAGCCGTTTCTGAGTATGTGCTGTATTTCTGGGTGTTCACAATCGTCTGTGAGGAGATTCGAGAGGTAGATGCTGCATTTCTCAAATCACTTCCTGGTTTTCCTTGTACAATATATCAAACAAGTGATACAAAGAAAGAATTTTCAGTCAAGTATAATGATTAATTCTCTTTGTTCTCTTTCACTCCCAGACATTCATTGTGGGCAGTAAGACGTTTTGTCAGAGGTTGATGCTGTATGTTCAGGATGTTTGGAATAAGTTTGATGTTCTTGCCATCTCCCTCTTTATCGCTGGATTGTGCTGCAGGTAATGCTTGACAGGCAACAAAAATATTTAGCAACTGTTTTCAACGTTGACGATAATAAGAAACATTATCAAATCAGCAGCAAATCAGTATATTAGAATAATTTCTGAAGGATCACATGACATTGAAGACTAAAATAAAGATGCTGAAACAATATTCTTGTGTACTTTTATGCCCGTCTCAGGATGTTCAGTTGGTCGTACAATACGGGACGCGATATACTGTGTATGGACTACATGGTCTTCACGCTCCGACTCATCCACATTTTTGCCATTCACAGACAGTTGGGTCCCAAAATCATCATACTTGGCAAAATGGTGAGACAATCAGAGAGGTGATCAAAGTGATAATGAAGCTCTATAGATGCCATCCAGCAAAAATCATTATGCATGCAATGCATTACCATAAAATCAAGACCTTTTCAAGCAACCGTCCTGAAAAATATAGATTAATTTCATGCTTTTAAAAGCCCTCCAAGCCTAAAAGACTTCAATACCACTAAGATTCCATTGTGTCAACCGTTTACAGATAAAAAATGCATAAAATTAAATTTAAACAATTGGAGACCTTTCACATCTCACTCCTCTTTATATTTCTTTTGAATGAACCACAGATAAAGGATGCGTTCTTCTTCTTATTCTTCCTGGCGGTGTGGCTGAGTGCGTATGGAGTGGCCAATCAAGCTCTATTATACCAATACGACCCAAGCCCTGATAGAGCGTTTCGACGAGTCTTGTACCGACCATATTTGCATATATTTGGACAGATTCCTGTTGAAGAAATAGACAGTATGTTCACTTCTGATTTACACTTAAAGGAATAGTTCACCTAAAAATGAAAATTTGCTGAAAACATGCCGACCCAAAATGTAGATGATTTAGTTTCTTCACTGAAACCGATTTGGAGAATGGATCCAGTGGATCCTCTGCAGTGAATGGGTACCATCAGAATGAGAGTCCAAGCAGCTGATAAAAACATCACAATATCCAACAAGTAAGCCACACTACTCCAGTCCATCAATTAACATCTTGTGAAGCAAAAAGCTGCATGTTTGTAATAAACAAATCCATCATTAGGGTGTTTTATCTGTACACCGTTGTTTCTGGGCAAAATACGAGTCCATAATTCATAACAGTGCTTCCTCCAGTGAAAAAGTCCCCTGTTGTCCTTTAACATCAAAATTCACCAACATATTTGTTTAGAACTGCTTTGGACTGTTTTTGCTTTTAAACAGTGAACTGTACATATGTGGTTGAAACAAGATGACTTTTTCACTGGAGAAAGTGATATTGTGGATAGAGGACTCATTTAAGCTGAAAGCACGTTAAACGGTAAAAACGCCTTAATGATGGATTTGTTTCTTACAAACACATAGCTTTTCACTTCACAAAATGTTAATTGCTGGACTGGAGTGGTGTGGATTACTTGTGGATTATTGTGATGTTTTTATCAGCTGTTTGGACTCCCATTCACTGCAGAGGATCCATTGGTGAGCAGTAGTGAAGTAGTGCTAAATTTCTCCAAATCTGTTCTGATGAAGAAACAAACTCATCTTCATCTTGGATGGCTTGAGGATGAGTAATTTTTCAACAAATTTTCATTTTAGGGTGAACTATTCCTTTAAATTGAAACTTTCTGTTAACATCCATTGACTATATTGTATCTGTGTGTGTTAAGCTGGCAAGTATTGGGATAGAGACTGCACAGATAATCTGACACTGATTAATGAAGGGAAAGAGCCATGTAGAGACACCAGCCACAACTGGCTTGTGGTCATTTTGCTGGTCATATTCCTATTAGTCACCAACATCCTACTAGTCAACCTGCTCATCGCCACATTCAGGTATTTGTTTGTCTAGTCATCCATCTGCTGTATGTAGCCATCAAATTATCCATCCATCCATGTATTTCTATTCTCTTTGTGTCTGTTTCTGTAGCTACACCTTCTCTAAGGTTCAGGAGCACAGCGACACATACTGGAAGTTTCAGCGGTATAATCTGATAGTGGAGTATCATTCCCGTCCAACTCTCGCTCCACCCTTCATCATCCTATCCCACATCAACCTCTTAATCAAAAGAAACCTACGCAAAGTGCCATCCACCAAAATCCACCGATTTGGTAAAGTTAGAAATGAACTGCAGTTCAAGCAGACTTGTTGAAGATGAAATGTGACGTAAAGTAAAATTTGTGCATTTGACTTTTATAATAGCACTGCAGTTGAAGGGTAGAGATGCTAACAAGCTGGTGAAATGGGAGACCTTCCAGAAGGAGAACTTTCTGGCTCTCGAGAGCAAAAAACAAAGAGGGACTGACTCTGAGAGGCTAAAGCGCATGACTGCTAAGTGAGTCAAACAACCTCCTGAAATAAGAATTTGGTTTAATTAGTAATACGCAGCAAAATCTGTATACGGCCCTGGTGGTCTATACACAGTAGCCAGAGCAAGAGATACGATAGATTTCTTTTGCATATCTGACAGTGTAACATTAAGCAGAAGTATTTCGAATGAGTTAAACCTGTATGCTGTCTTCTGAGTAACATTGAGAATATCACTATATATTGTTGCAACACCGCCGCCACGACCAGTCTGACGGGGCTCATGCTTATAACAGTAGCTTGGTGGAGTAGACTCATTTAGACCAATATAATCATTTGGTTTTAGCCAGGTTTCAGTCAAGCAGAGTACATCAAAACTATTTTCTGTGATCATTTCATTTACAATAACTGCTTTGGGTGCGAGTGATCTAATGTTTAGGAGCCCAAACTTTAACAATTGTTTTTGTTCATTTATTTTAAATTTTTCTGGTTTAATCACGATCTGATTTTTTTCATGCGTGAAAATAGTGTACAGCATCGGGCAGAGTACACATCCCTGAGGAGCGCCTGTGTTCATAATGATGGTGCTGGAGGAGTGTTTTCCGAGGCAGACGTGTTGAGGTCTAGTGGTGAGGAAGCTCAGTATCCAGTTACACAGTGCAGAAGCCATTGTGAGGGAAAGATTGAAGATGTCAGTGGTTACACTGGTCAGCTCTGAAGCACAAAGCCCAAGTACATGTCCTGGGATGTTATCCGGACCTGCTGCCTTGCGTGTGTTCACTTTACTCAGTGACTTATAAACCTGTGTGGGGGTTAGCGTCAGTGCCCGTTCCCCCTCATCAGGAGTCACTTCCAGTTTTGTTCAGGGCTTCAAAACGTGCATAAAAGAGGTTGAGTTCATCGAGCAGAGATACAGAGCTGTTTGCAGATGTCCGGCCTTTGTAGTCTGGGATGTGTGCTAGGCCTTGCCACGTTTTCCTTGATTCATGTGCAGCATAGTAAGATTCCAGCCTCTGTCTGTAGGATGCTTTGGCAGATTTAATGCTTTTGCGAACATCATATCTTGACTTTTTGTAGGCCTCCGAGTCCCGTTTTAAAAGCCATAGCGAGCACATAGACTGTAATGTGCCTGTGCAGTAACCCATGGTTTCTGATTTGGATATGTGCAAATGGTCCTCTGTGGTATGATATTGTGTATGCATTTGCTGATATACGCTGTAACAGTTGATGCATATTCATCAATAGTGACTGTGGAGTCCTGTTGTATTGCTGCTGTTCTGAATACATCCCAGTCAGAACATGCAAGACAGTCTTTCAGTGTTTGTTCAGCTGTCTCAGACCACACTTGATGATTTTCCTTTCTAGAGCACACTGTTTCAGCTTCTGTTTGTAGGTTGGGTGTAGAAAAATTGTAATGTGGTCTGAGCATCCAAAATGAGGTTGGGACTTCGCTTTGTAAGCTCCCTTTAACTTTGTATACACGTGATCCAGTGTGTTCTGTTCTCTAGTAGGAATGTTGACATGTTGATGAAATTCTGGTAGCATATACAGTGGTGTGAAAAAGAGTTGGCCCCCTTCCTGATGGGGGCCAACACTTTTTCACACCACTGTATATATATATATATATATATATATGTACAAAACAGTACAATCCTTTAAATAGTATATATATGTATATAAGACAGTATGCATGTACTGACTTGGATTAACGTAACATTTCAAAACATTTAAAGCAACATAATACAATGATGATTGAGAGATGAACCTGATGTGTCATGTTTGATACAGTTCAACTTGATTTTTTATAAAAAAAAAAAATGCATGGATCTTAGTAAACCTAAGTTGCTTTGGCCCAGTAAATGTTCATCTTGAAATACTGTATTACTAACAATATAAATGTTATTGTTATGTTTACTTGTCTAAAAATCAGTAAAGATTTCAAAGCAAAAAGACAGGTGGACTATGGCCTGAAGGCGGATGTTTTTACAATTATACTAAAAGGCCTTTTACTTGCTAAAAAAGTAAAAAATATCAATCTGAGTCAGATAAATCAAATCAAAATGTGATCGAAAATTGTTGTTCCTCAGATGAAAGCAGAATGTTGATGTGATGTGTTTCAGAGTGGACGGTGTCATTAAACAGGTTGGTGAGATCAGAGATGTTGACCGCAGACTGCGAGCACTAGAATCAGATGTAAGGGCACATAATGTGATATCTGTATTACGCTGCATATCGACTATATCTAGCTGTTGTTGATAGATGAATGCTCCCCTGTATGCAGATGGAGTTCTGTACGTCTTCTCTTCAGTGGATTATGGAAGCTCTGTCTCAGAGCAGTACAATGAAGAGCCCTAAAACACACCCGACTCGCAAAGGTACACCTGCTTCTGTCACAACACTCACATATATTTTAGCACGGTGTTTCTCAACTGGTGGCTCACAAAAATAAAAGATTCAAGAATAGCATGTAAAAATAATAAGTGATCATTTAAAAGAAGGGTTCAAATAAATAAATGAATACTTGGAAGTTCCCCTGAGATTAAGTTTTTAATATTTCTATCATTTAACAGCATATTCATGGTTCTCTGATGTCGATTAATAGTCACATGATATGCAAGTAAACAGATAAAATATTTAATGTTTTTTTTTGTACTTTTATCTATCTATATATCTGTGTCTGTCTGCCTGCATAAAAATTTTAATTGGAATTATATTTTCATAATGATTTGAACTATTATTATTATTGCTTTTAACTCCAATTATAAAAAAGAATGACAGAAATATACTAGTTGTAAACTACAATACTGTAAAATAAAAATGGAATGTGATAATATTATAAATATTTTTTATCTTAAAGTTACAATACTAATATGCATGTCTTAAATTCTTCACCTTTAAACATTCAAAACCTCAAACCTTTCAAATAATAGCTTTTATTTCGGCGGTATAATTGTGAAATGCTGTAAACTTCTGTCTGGAAATTACACAGTGTGTAAAATATAAGGATAGAGAATTGAGAGCATTAAAATATTTGTCAGCTTTTTTGTTGATGTCCAGTCAAACCAGTTGAGAACCACAGCTTTAGTTGAATATATTTGCCATTGTCTGGCAATTAGAAGATTTATTTATTTATTTTTTTAATTTCTAGCCTAAACTGATAGTTCATCTTTTTGTCATCAGCCGTCATTTCAGCCTCCAATGAGAAATGAAAAATTAAAAAAGCCTACTTTCCTGTATTCGTCTTCTGTTTCTCACTCTCACGGACACATGAACCAAGAAGCTGCAGAGAGCTAGTAAAAGACAGGCCGATGACCTGTCAAACAACTGCCCGTATTGTTCTGGTTTCCATTTATAAACTGGTCATCCTGGTCTTTTCATGGTTCATCCTGCTCTTACAAGTTTAGTGCTCCCAAATGACCTGTTCTGGTTTTCCATGTGATTGTGGGAAGAGAACAGGACACAGAACGTCCTTGAACTTACTGTACACTAAAAGGTCAATTATGTCATGTTACATTCATAGATTACTTTTATCGTTAGGTTTTATTATAAGGTCAGGGTAACTGTCTTCTTAGAATCTGATTTTATAGAGCTATAACACAATATCGGTAACCAAACAGTTGCTGGTCCACATTGACTTCTATAGTATGAAAAGAAAAATACTATGGAAGTCAATGGGGACCAGCAACTGTTCGTTTGGAACAACTTGAGGGTGAGTAAATGATTTTTGGCGGACTATCCCTTTAAAAGCTGCAGTAGGAACAAAGAAAGCATATTGTAACTTATACTTTGTATGTCATTTTTTGTATTTTAATTTTTGAACCAAACACCTATGAACAACTCGTATTTATTGATTATATAGTCTTGACACATATCTTGACACACATATGTTACAGTACATGAAATAAGTCTAATGTTCAATAGGGATGTTTTAATATCTAACTTTATTATTTGATAAACCAAACAAACTAAAAATCTATAATTGAATGATTTTTGCACTCAAATATGGAACTGGAATGCTGCAATGATTGTTTACATTTTAAATATAGCAAAATATTTTTCATAAGATTCATACTGTAATTGCATTCTGTAACAATGTTCTCGGATTTTGTTTGGGTCTTTTTTTTTTATTCCATGTTTGGATATTTATGTTTGATTTTGTGATGACATTTTTATGAGTTCTTCATTGTCTTATTTGTGATCTTGTATTCTTTTTTTTTTTTTGTATTACACTTTTAAAGTACATTTTGAAACTATAATATCTGATGCAACTATTTAAAGGATTGTACTGTTTTGGCAACCACAGCAGAACAGAATCAGCAGACAGAGAGGAGATAAATAGACTGCGTGTCCAAGTTTGCATCTCGGATTTCAGGGGCAACAAAGATCCTTCACCATGTTCTCTCTTCCCCACCCTCACCCTATGGACTCTGGACTTGTAGATCCCACTAATTTCCTGTGTTAATGTATTGTCAATTGAAACAGGACGTTTGGGTTGGACAGTTAGTCACTTAAAAAAATGGCAATAGGTTTTAGTTATGTGACAGTCAAGAATTATAATTTAGTGATGAGAGAAACAGAGCTTTTCAAAACTCCAAATCAGTTGAATCGGCTGTTTACTATTTTAAAATGCTCAAAACACATAGGCCGGTGACACTGGTGGTCAAAGCAGTGTAAATGCAATGCAGACTCGTTTGCAAATGTTGTTCTTGAAAATGTAATGTAATCTATTAAATCTATACCAATCTTTCAAACTCTTAAGTGTCTGTGTATATAATATGTATTCTTTTATTGATTTGTAGGGCTTCTTTTGTGGCTAATCAGGCCAATAAGAGAATTAACTATGACTCTTTATATATATATATCTATCAACACACACAGGATACTTGAGGATCTTTGAAAACCCCATGAAATCAAGATATAGAAATGTATAATTAAAAATGTCTACATTCTAAAACCATATTGACACTGGTTCATGGATCACTGAGATCCAATCTTCTAAGCAACCAATAAGCAGCCCCATTGGCGGATTCTAAGTTTCATTGAACTGTTGGCCTATTCCGGTCTCCACAGGAACTTATGTTAATACTGGGTAAAAACAGAAAATGAATTAAACAAAAACGTTTTTGAATACTACTGGGATAAAAAAAGAGCTCAAGGTCAAGCTAATAAAGGAATTTCTGGAAATTATTTGTTTTTAGCACCAGCAAACCAGTATGCATTGCATTCAATGTCAAAGACTGACGAGAGAAAACAAGCATGGCTTGCAACGCTTAAGTGAAAATACTCCCCAAAGAAGGTATATATACTGTATTTGTTCTTATCATTTTGTGGACAAAAAGTGCCCTAGTTTTCCGGTATGAGTCAGGAAAGAAAAACTTATACAGGAACCTGTGGAGAGTGTTTAGATTAAAATCTTCCTGAAAGTGAATACAAATCCATTTCATTTTCACCATCTGGTGACGTAAATGGTAGCAGGTGCATACAGCAGTAGATATCAAGGTATGCAGTGATTAAGACGTATAGAGGTGACCTTTAGAAAAGGACCTGATATAGGGAAAGCGCGAGCGAGTGAGAGAGGGATGGTGTTTCAGCAGCTGAGTGATCTATTGAAGGTCAGATCATGCAATGTACTGCTACTATTGAGAGCCTCTTTATATACTGTAGCTTCCCACCCACCAGACCCAGCCAGGCCTAAGGAGGGTCAAAATGGCACTGGCTTCACTCAGTTGGGTCTATGTTTGTGTAATGTTGGTCCTAAAGTTGATTTGTGCCTTTCTATAATCTTCCATTACTCATGAGCACTTCTATTTATCTAATTTTCTCTCACATAGACAAAGAAGTAATAATAAAAGGCATTAGAAGTGTGTCTTGTGCATGTGGCCCTGTCAATCATCTCAGTATGTTCCTCTGTTCTACACCATTCTCTGAATGGTGCAAGTGTGCATGTGACCGTACAACAGAGACCAGCCCCCTCTCTCACTCAACTACCTCTCTAATTCCCTCTGGTGGATCCAGCGTCTGCACTTCCAAGTACTTGGTCCAAAGATCTAAAGATCTTGGATCATTGAACCCCATAAGAAACTGCTCCTCTTGGGTGGATACGAACACATTTTTTATAAACTGACTGTATTTGTGTGAGGGAGCGACTGCAAGATGGTAGCTTCACATAGCTGGCTGTTGGGGCTTATCGTAGCTCTGCTTTGCACTGGACCGTTCGGGGATTCTGTGCAGGCTGAAGAAAGGCTGCAAAGTGAGGAAGCCGAGGTGCTGAGCGGTCTGGACCCTACTGGAGGTGAGAAAGAGGAGGTGGCTGATGAGGAGGAGGTTGGAGATATATCTGAAGAAGTAGATGAAGACGTGGGAGGAGATGGGGAAGCAGAGGGAGCTGAAGATGAAGATGATGGAGAGGAAGCGGTGACACCAGAAGAGGAGATAACTAAGGAGGCAGAATCAACTGAGGCAGAAGCTGAGGATGAGGCAGAAGAGGGAGCAGATGAAGAGGAACCAGCAGAGGAAGAAGAAGAGGTAGAAGTAGCAGAAGAGGAGGAGGAGGAGGAGGATGCAGAGAAAGAGGAGGTAGAAGTAGAGGAAGGATTAGCAGAAGAAGAGGATTCAGCACAACAGATAACAGAGGAAGAAGAAACAGCCGCAGAGGATGAGGGAGCACCAGGTGAGGAAGAGGAAGAGGCAGATGAGGAGAATGAAACTGCTGATGAAGATAATGAGGAGGCTGGAGATGAAGGTGCAGATGAAGAGACCACAGATACTGTTGAAGGTAACTACTGAATTAATAATTAAATAGCCTTCACAATCAATGTTAAGTGTTTTTACTTACACTGAAAACAGAAATATTTTTAGACTATATTTACGTGAAAAAAGCTAGGAAACAACTAACTCAGAAACTTCAAGTAGAAATTAGAAAATAGAAAATTTTACTGACACGTGAAGTTTTCTTAAGAACGATTATAAAAAATAATATTAATGGTAATACATACCGTATTTAAGTCCCTGAGTAATTTTTACTTTAACATATTACTTTAACATACTACTTACTACAATTCATCAATCATTAATACTGATAATGTACTTTATAAAAATGGTTAGTTTTCACCGCAAATGACACGTTCTAAAACCTAATGCCTCTCAGTGAGTCTATGAAGTCACACATTCTAAAATAGCTCACTATATCAGAACAGCTACAGCAGCTGAAATATTCCAACCACTTTAAGTCCTTTCTGGCTGAATGTTGTTGACATGAACCTAACACATGGCATATGCGTTACATATACTCGACTGTTTGGCCAACTCTGAAACCTAGAGTTTGTTATCAACATAAAATTCACAAGCACCAAAGTGCATTTGAGTTTTAGCTGCCATCTAAAAATGAACAAAGCAACCGTATCTATCTCAGGGGCAAATGTCAACTAGCTTTCCCTTAACTGACTGCTGTAAGATGAGTAAACAAATTCAATTTTTGCACCCCTATTAAGGACACTTTGAGAAAGGGACACTATTTGTTGAGGCATTACAAAAAAAAAGTGAACAAGTAAATTCCTTCACAATGGGCCCTTCACCAAGTCCTTTAGAGAAGGGACACTTCAAAGAAGTAATTGTATTTTTTATAGTCATGTGACCCAGGGTGGCAAGTCATTGCAATTCATTTTAATGCTAGATGGTGGGAGACTTTGAGTTAATGTAAACAGAATAATTCAAGTCGTTTTGGTTTGTTGTAATTACACAAATTTTCAGCATTAATTTTATATGAAGTTTCATAAACAAGAATAGTGTTTAATAGTAGATACATTAGATAAATGTGTCTACCTGCAGGGTCCAAAAATAATAAGTAATAAAAGCAGAAAGAAAACAGAACAGAAAGTATACATTAAGAAAAAGAAAGGACCAAGCACTGAACCCTGCACCCCAATGATTATCCGATGTGACTTTGACACATATTCTCTCCAGGAAACCTTAGAGCTGACTAAACATAAATCTTTCAATACCTTGACAGAAAAGTTGACAGCACTAGTCTGTAGCTTTCAACTGTTGTAGGGTTAAGTGTTGTGGGGTCATCCAGGCCTTCTTAAATATAGTGGGAATGTAGCCAAACGCATTGATATGATAGAATGGAGTTGAAGAGATCTCTTGTACAAGATCCTGTGAATAGTCTGCAGGTGTCTGAAGTGTTGCTGATCTTGTTTCGGTAGTAAGTGACCTTGGCAGCAGAAACAAGTAAAGGAGAGGAAGGAGATGAAAGATTGATACTTGCTCAAGAAAGCAACAAGATTATGGTTAGGGATACAGTTATGGGTGAGCCTGTTCGCTTGCATTGTGTGCTGCAGCGAAATATGAGGCCAGAAATTCTAGGAAGTCAGCTGGTTGAGGTTTGTCCAGGTGAACGTTAAAGTCAATACAGAGACATTGTGAAACTTTGGCAGTAGCAGTAATTGATATTCTAAGGATGTGTTTTTGCAGAGAGAAGAGAGAGTAATGAATTTCCAAAGTTGAAGACGGGATTGAGGGAGTTGCCATGTTATCTGTGCAGATCCATGTCTGTCAGACCAAAACATTTTAAGAGGTTTGACTGACTGGCCAAGGCAGGGATAAAGTCAGCCAACTGGCAGTTCCAACAGATATAGAAAGACTGTGAGTGTAGGTACCCTGGAGTGGATGTCTCCTTATGGTAAACAACAAGAAGGTAGTAAGATGGAGTATTAAGGAACGCCAGGGTTGTCCAATCCTGCTCCTGGAGGGCCACTGTCCTACAAAGTTTATCTCTTGCCTGGAAGTGTCTAGAGATCCTGGTTGGTTCAGGTGTGTTTAATTAGGGCTGGACCTAAGCTCTGCTGGAATGTGGCACTCTAGGAACAGAATTGGACAAACCCTGCTGTAAGCCCGAGACACACTGCATGATTTTAGCAATCCAATAAGATCATTGCATGCCACACTGTTCCACATGGATCTAATAAACTTGACTACGATGCGTGTAGACTGTATGATGATGACACCAATGGACTCATACTCTACGACGCACATTACTATAGAAGAATAAAACGTCATTAGCATGCGCTAGTGCTAAACAAAAAGAGCATGATAAATCACACTTTAGCAGTTGTAGTTTTTATTTGTGTGGAAAAAAAGTGGAAGCGGCAAAAGAGGAAGGGATAAGAGCTTGAGGTAAGCAGTTTTATGTTTTAGCGCCATTTCGCATTGATTTCATGTTGCATTTTTATTGGTTGGTCAGTAAACGTTGGTCAGAAAATGATCATAGACTATCCTTGGTCACAAGACCGTGACAACGGCCGTCTTTTGAACCTCTCTCATGGTACGACACAGGACCACCGATTAAGAGCCATGATCACAGAAATCGCCATGATTGTTTAATTATGCAAATCTTTCGTCTGGGACAGACGAAAATTGTGCGGTGTGTTTTAGGCTGTAGGTGCCACCTTGTTGGTGTCCTCACTTGTTGGAACCATGGAGATTTGATTTGCATGTTTTTTACAAAAGCAGAGCTTCCACTTCCTCTTCAGAATCACCTATTAATTGACCCTTCGCAAAGCTTCCTCTCCACCCATTACTGTTGCTATGTCCGACAAGCCATGCCACTCTCATGCCACACATGTTCTCACGCAGTGAAAATTATATCGCGGAGCAAAGAGGAAACTGACAACGCAACGACAGACAAGACAGAGCATGTTACTTTTGGTATGAAACAAAGACATTTTTTAAGAAATTCAAACAATAAATACCATTTTGTGGCTTTTAATGTTTTGTGACAGATCACTGTAGCACCTCAGTTCAAGCATCACATATAGCGATCATTTCATACAAGTGCCCATACTAGTTACAGCACGAAATAAACATAAATGAACATTAGAAGGTATCTTGTTTCACAAGATGTCAATACGTTATACAAATACATTAATCTACTCTCCTGTCTGGTTTGTTGGACAAAAATAGCAGATTCGGTGTTACGATTGGTCACATCACCTGTCAATCAAACTCCCTGTGAAGGGTCAGTTAAGTACTTGTCCACTGATTGCTTTATAGTTGAGCTTAGCAGTGTCTTAACCAGCTGCAACAAGGCCTAAAGACGGGCACACATTACACAATTTTTGCCCCAATATTCAATCGTCAACAGTTTTGTGGAAATTTGCCGAATGCCAGAAATCTGAGGCAAATCAGTGCTCATTCACGTGTGTGACAATAGCATTAGTGTTATCAAAGAGGCGATCCGAGAGAAGCACCAATGCATCACTGATGCCCGTAAGATATCTGTCGGCGACTCACAGTCCTTCAGTGTAAAATTTGTTTTGACAGGAAATGACATTGAGCGTTTTTGAAGCCTAAAGTAGACCGGCAGAGCCGGCCGTCACCATCTTGGCAGCGCGTCACTGCGCATCACTCCCGGATAATCGAAAATGGGCAAAGAGGCGGGAGCTGGTTGCTGAAACCACGCCCACCTAGCTTGACGGCGATGAATTGCAGTTTTAGTCACTTCCGTGTTGGCTTCACGAGAGAGACCGGAAGGTTGCCGCTTGGCGACGACCTACAGCCAATGAGAGAGCACAATACAGGGCAACTGAAAGTTCAGGGGGAGGAGTCATAATATACCTGCAACAGAACATCAAAAAGCAACCATTCTCTACTTCATATTCTTCTTTTTAATTATTTATTTTTCACTGCAAATCAGCGTATAGAAAACCTGGATTGCAATCTTTTTGTGGGCTGTTTTTGACAGGAATATTAAGATCTTTGTTAAACCTACTTTTTCTCTCTCTCTCTCTCTATGTAGAAACTGCCAGTGAGGAAAATGTAGAGGGACAAGAGTTGGTCTCCACGAAGGATGTAATGTATAGCTCAGGCTCTTTCTGTGCACTTTGCTCAGTCTGTGAGGTAACCACGCTTCTACCACACTGCACTTACATTACTGACTCACACATGCCCCAGTTCCTATTCATGTTAAGAGAGTTTTTAACTGGGCCTGGGGCAAAAATGCGCCCAAGTTTAAAGGATTAGTTCACTTCCAGAATAGAAATTTCATGATAAATTACTCACTCCCATGTCATCCAAGATGTTCATGTCTTTCTTTCTTCAGTCAAAAAGAAATTAAGGTTTTTCTCTATATAGTGGACTTCAACAGGCATCAATGGGTTGAAGGTTCAAATTGCGGTTTCAATGAAGCTTCAAAGGGCTCTACACGAACCCAGCCGAGGAACAAGAGTCTCATCTAGCAAAACGATTATCATTTTCTAAAAAAAAAAATGTATATACTTTTTAATCACAAATGCTCATCTTGCACTAGCTCTACGATGCGCATCCATGACTTCACACATTACTTAGACATGTTGGAAAGTGACGTTTATTCTGGAAGCGAACTAATCCTTTAAAATAAGGGACAATTTTTATTGCCATTTACTAAATTTACCATTTATGTTAGTAAGCAGCGATTAAGAAATCCATTGAAAATGCCAGTTTGTTCAGTATGCTGACTGAATCCTGCAGTCTCACGGATTCTCTCTTCATAAACAAAAAAGTGCTGCTACGATGTAAACAAGATATTCATTTTGTATAGACAGCCTGAAGCTGTAGACATCATTACAAATTCAGAAGCAATAATCAACAATAATTTGTCATAATATTGCAGTTCTGCTATATAATTAATTCCTTTAATTCTATAATTTATATACGTTATGTAGGACATTTACGGTATGCAGCATCATGCGACTGCTGTGAAAATATATGCATGTCACCTTTTAAGCAGCATTGAATAATCATGCTATGTCAGATGCAGCTTTGCAGTGAAAAGACTACTTTTGTTGATGTTGATAAAATAATTATTAATAGTCTGCAGTATTTTGATTGAATGTCACTGGAAATCAATCCATTTTTAAACCTGATGACATCATCATGACGATGATCAGCACATGAGGTACATATTTTTCAACTACTTTTAGGTGATAATTTCACCTATTTTTAGCACACGCAAAACCCACGGAACTTTAGTATAACCCATGAACTTACTTAAGTATAGATTTGGTGTGATCCCTTCCTAAACCTCCCCAGTAAAGAGCAGAGGTGTAGCTTACTACTCTATCTCTGTCCACCTCTCAGCACTGCGGTACCTGTGACAAATGTCCCTGTGAGGAAGGGGACACGTCAGCACACTGCAATCACTGCGAAGTAGGTTTTCTTCTTCTTAATATGATCAAAATTCATATTAATAAAGGCCAAATGTATGTGGACACCTGAACACTACACCTCATTTAACAACAACAAAAACAAACATCTATGCACGTTATGCATCATCTACCCTCTTATCTTCTTCCACAGGATTGTTCCTACTGTTACGTTTGTCCTGTGATCTGTGAAACAGTCTGCCAGCCAGGTATGATGCTGCTATTAATAGGATGCGCACTCTTGATTAATTTGAGAGTATCAAAGTTCACTTAGCTTACGCTGAACCAAACACTATTATTTGTTAGCTATATATATGTTATGTAATTACTTTCAGTCTTTTTTGGATTATATTTTTGGAATGTTTGCTTGTTTTTAGGTGGAATTCTTGATGTACTGAGCGGTTCTCTCTACCAGTAAGGATGCAACATCTGTTCAAAACCATACTTGCAGAATAATCACATTATGAATATATTCATACCTGTTATCAGCATAGTTTTAGGTCGAGCCTTATTTGTGTTTTTTGTCCTCTACTTCACCTACAGGACGGTGAACACGTTGCTCTGAAAACGTTCAGCATTCTTCACAGAGGAACTACAGACTAGCGTTCAAATCATTCATTTGTAGGCCTGTCTATTTGACTGGCAAGATCCGGGGATTCTCACTCTGAGGCCAGCAAAGAGAGTGGACAACAGATCTTAAATATAAGCAAGGAACTGCCAGGACCCTAATGTTTACCATTTAATGGCATTTTAAAGGTGACTTTACAGGCTGCATTAAATGAATAACAAATATGGTTACGTGCAAATGATCTCATTTAGTACTTATATAATATTTCACAATATTACTGTTTTTGACTGTATTTTTGATCAAATAAATGCAGTATTGGTGAACATAAGACTCTTCTTTCAAAACATAAAATCTTACTGACCCCAAGCTTTTGAATGTATATGGAGTAACTTGCGTAAAATAATAACAAAAGTTCAGGTCAACATGAATGTGTTAGTTCTGTCTGTACACCTAAATCATAAAATGTAATTCTGGTTTCAGATTAATCAGTGTCAATTTAAAGAAATGTGTATAAATTATGAGTGTGTGAACAAAGAGATACACTAAACACACTGCACTTATTATTCACCCTTGGGTTGTTCCAAACATGTATGAATTTCTTTCTTCTGCTGAACACAAACAAAGATATTTTGAAGAAAATGACTAACCAAACAGTTTCTGGTCCCAACTGATTTCCATAGTATTTTTTTTTTCCATACTATGGAAGTCAATGGGAACCAGCAACTGTTTGGCTACCCATATTCTCAAACAGGTTTGGAACAACTTGAGGGTGAGTAAATGATGACAGAATTGTAATTTTTGGGTGAGCTAGCACTTTAATTTAGGACATATTTCATGTTGGGAAATTGAACAAATGCAGGAAATGACAGATATCACATCCCGAAGAGACGATGCTGTTCAATCCTGGTAGCATGACTGGAGATCTTCTGGGTGTGAATGGAGGACAGTAAAGACATAACTTTAACATCTGCATATTAGATTACAAATATTTTTTAACACAGTTTGTTCTTAGCTTCTACTATAATTGTGTATATTTAACAAAACATTCATACAGATTAATGAAATTAAATGACTAACAACTGCACTTTGTCATGCTCTGCTCATACAACAGAAACCACCTCCTTAAGGTGTGAAAACCTAGTTAGAGTGAGGAAACTATTGGTTTTCAACACTTTTCAGTAGCTAAAATATTTTAAGAATTAAATGTAATGTAACTCAGGCAGATCTGATTTAATATGGAAATATGCTAAAAATGCTCATTTCTAACAAGCAGATGCTTCTCATGACGTGTGGTTACTATTTTATTGTCTGACTTCAGCTTTGCAAAAGGTGAGTATTTTCTATCACTTTCTTCTTGTGTTGGTTGAATCAGCTTTATTTTGGTATATATATTCATGCATAGGCCTATGATTTTTATTCTATGAACAACACGTAAGAACACAGGACTATATAGGGGTCAGGCAAAATCTACACAGTAGTTGATTTAACAGTTAATTCTAGCATGTCTCTTTTTTCACCACTCTCACTTTCAACTCAACCCAGTGTGAAGAAGAGTCTAAAGCAGTTTATAGAGCTGACCTTGTTTTCTTTCTCTTTCAAATTTATTTTTGATTGGTGCTACTTTGGCTGTGGTGAGCAACATTACGTTTTCATTACCTTTTATTCAATGTTTCAAAATATTTATTTATATACACACACACACACACACACATGTCTGGTCAGCTATCCTTGTGGGGACTCTCCATAGGCGTAATGGTTTTTATACTGTACAGACCGTATATTCTATTGCCCTACACCAACCCTACCCCTAAACTACCCCTTACAGGAAACTTTGTGCTATTTCAGATTTTCAATACACTCCATTCTGTGTGATTTATAAGCGTTTTGAAAAGTGGGGACATGGGGTAATGTCCTGAAAAGTCACCTTCTCCTTGTAATCACACACACACACACACACACACACACACACACACACACATGTTTTAATTTTAATTTCATTTTGTCATTTTGTACGAAGTGATAACACTATTATCATTACAAATGACAGACGGCTTCGCTGTGCTGGGCTTTTTGATTGTGAATCGCATTGACAAGGCTTATCCACTAGAGGGCATTATTACCATTTCGATTGACAATTTATTTGGAAAGTAGCCTATTCAAAGTTTTGCCATATCTGGCTATTATAAGTGTCTTTTATTCTGAAACGACACAAAAGCTTTGTGTGAGAAACAGACTGAAATGTAAGTCTTATTTATTGAAAATTTCCCATCTTTTGTAAATAATGACAGAATGAGTTAATAATTTCTCCTATCAATTAAGTGGATCTTAATGGACCTCTTTAGTTTGCTGATGACTAGTTTCATTTTCATATATTATTTCAGTTTTAGTTATTTTTAGTACTTTGAGTTAAACTAAATGAAAATGAGAAATGTTGCTTTTGGCAACTAGCTTAAATAATATTTATATAATATTAATATTTTAATTCAGGTAATGTTTATTTTAAGTAACATTTTTATGGTTTTGGATTTGGTTTATACTAATAACCCTGCTGAAGATGTCTATTATTGAGCCAGTGCTTGTTGTGGTTAGCTAATTGATTGTGGTAAAATGGTTATTACCAGTGCAGTGACACAACTAAATGTAATGCTCACCTTCTCCCTCTGTCAGCTCATTTTGCAAAACACGTTGATAAAACACAGTGAATGGAGGAACATGTCTAATTTTATAGTTAACTGTTTGTTAAAGAACTCAGAGAAAATTGAAATTACAAATGAGCTAAATGACAAATTCCACTCAAATCTTTTCCTCCAGGAGGACAAAAAAAAAAAAAAAAAAAAAGAAAAAAAAAAAGAAAAAGGAGACGAC
>NW_015548217.1:2504739-2510428 GCF_001515605.1 Sinocyclocheilus anshuiensis | reverse complement strand
AAAAAAAAAAAAAAAAAAAAAAAAAGGAAAAAGAAAAGGAAAAGGAGACGTCACAAGTCTGGGAAACCTTTACCGACTATCTTCAAAAAATACCGAGAAAGAGTTAAAATAACTGTTTTAGCCAGACATCAGTCTAATAATATAAATAACTTGTATAGTAATAAATGTATATTTTTACATTATACATTTGCATTATATGGTAGAGTGGGGGGAAACGTCCCCCTTAAGGACTGCGTAATTTTTTTTCCTGTGAAACAAAAGTTAAATGTGTTCAGAACAGTTATCATAGTGAAAGGAAAAGGAGACGTCACAAGTCTGGGAAACCTTTACCGACTATCTTCAAAAAATACCGAGAAAGAGTTAAAATAACTGTTTTAGCCAGACATCAGTCTAATAATATAAATAACTTGTATAGTAATAAATGTATATTTTTACATTATACATTTGCATTATATGGTAGAGTGGGGGGAAACGTCCCCCTTAAGGACTGTGTAATTTTTTTTTCTGTGAAACAAAAGTTAAATGTGTTCAGAACAGTTATCATAGTGTTTTCATGTTGTTAGATTTTTAACAAAAATAAAATTTAACCAAGGGGGTGTTTTACGCCACCTATGGGGCAAAACTCCCCTATGGGTGGGGTAAAATGCCCCCCAGTCTGACAAAAACAATTTGCTTTAAAATAAATTATAAACAAAGTATGAAATATGTCCAGAGTTTTCATGTTATTCGATTTTTAACAAAAATTTAATTTGTACCAAGGTGGCATTTTATCCCACATGGTGCAAAACACCCCCACGGGTGGGGTAAAATGCCCCCCAGTCTGACAAAGCAATTTCCTTTAAACATTTACAGCAAAATCAGAGTACAGACAGTTTTTGCTTAAAATGAAAAAGAATAATCAATAATTATGAATTACAAATTTACAACAGCATATTTGAAACATTTTGTTAGCTAATGCTAACTGGCTAGCTAACTAGCTGATGCTAACTTGAGGTAATTTTTAAATGTAAAATCCAAATATTTTTATTCAAAGTTAGAATACATTTGATGGAAAACAAAGGATTCGATGTTCAGAACAGAATAACTACAGTAGGCTAATTGCTCTTGCCCCCTGGGGGCGTTTTACCCCACAGACTGTTTGAAAAAAAAAAAATGATGTCTTTGAGATTGCAGCGATACATGACATGGTGAAAAATGACTGAATGAATAATAGGCTACTTAAAGTAGGTTAAGATGAATTTTAAAATCCGCCCGTTACAGTGTTACTAACTGTGAAAATGCACCATCACAGTCTCTACCCTACAGAGGAAATCTGTATGTTTCATAATCTCCTATTTGCATACATAACTCTGCCTTGATTGACAAGCCCATGTGCGTATTCTGCTCATGTGATGAGTATATCATTTGTTCTATCTTACTGTCATATTACTGTCATATTGTCTAGCCTCCATCTCCCCTATATCCCTCTCTCTTTTCAGCCTCTGTCTCCTCTTGTATCTTTACAGCCGGCGTCTCTTATCACACTCTTCTCGTAATCCTACACATCTTAACCAAATTCCTTTGGCAGCAGGTGCAACGGCCTTGTGACCTGAGTATGTGACTACGTAAACACGCGCCTCTACTAAATCAGTGCAATCAGTAAAGTGATGAAAGATCCTACATTGTTTGCTCAGATTCCTGACAACAATTTCTTTTGACAACGTGTTCCAGCTGCAGCAGCCTCTGAACAATCGCGTGGTTTATTCTTCCGCTGCTCTTATCGCAGGTGATTGTTCATTTGAAATGTATGCAGTAGGCTATTGCGTGAGCCATAAATAACAGGAATTAGAGAGCTATAATTAACCAGCTGTCTTTTTCTCCATATTTACCTCAGGTCACGCAGGAACAGCTGAGCACATCCTGCAGCCGCCGACCATTCAGGGGCCCTAATCTGAAAATTATGCACAGTTTAAATACAAAAGCTGTTATTTTACTCATTATCAGTAGGAAAAAGCAATGCAATTTAATGCCAATTTAATAAAAAAAAATATTGGTACATTATTGATGTATTTGTTATATTTTAGGATAAAAAGATTAAATTACGGAAAAGGATGGACTGTTGTAGATATATGGACAATATGTTTACCCTTAAAAAAAAGTTGGTTAGCTGGTCTCATGGCCTGACTAAGCTGGCTATGCTGGTGTGTTATGCAAGTTTTAGAGGGATTTTCAGCTAGTTGACCAGCTAAACAAACAAACACCAGTTCAGCCAGGCTGAAAACTACAACCCCAATTCCAGAGAAGTTTTGTAAACATGCAATAACATCAAGAATCTGTGATTTGTTCCGGCTAATTGCTCTTGCCCCCTGGGGGCGTTTTACCCCACAGACTATGTTTGAAAAAAAAAAAATGATGTCTTTGAAAATATAATTATATTTTTATTAAATAACACGTACTCCCGATCTACAGGCCCTACTGTTCTCATATCATATAGGCTATAACTGATGTTCTACCAAAACAACAAGCTTTAAAACACTTTTTTTCTTACTGCTGAAAATTAGGTCTCTTACTGTGAAATCCGTTTTCTCTCTGGTAACGTTACATGATCACCAGTGTAAGCTTCATGGTGAAAACTTCTACATCACTCTCGTCAACGTAGTCCATAGTTACAATAAAAATGTATCTTAACTTTATCTTGTGGTTAGCTCTTAAAGGGGGTTGATCGCAGAAAGTACTAACGCTACAATTAATGGCTCACTGACCCCCCCTCCCTGTGATGAAGCTGTGTTGGCTTGTTAAAACTAGTACAAAGAAAAGATTTCCAAAGTTTTCACTGACCAACGTAAATGTATTTTGTAATTATGAACAAATTTTGATTTTGATGGCTGCAACACATTCCAAAAAAGTTGGGACAGAGGTAAAATAAAAGGGAAAAGATTATGCTGCGGTGTTAAATATAGCCACATGGGCTCAGGAGTACCTCAGAAAACTGCTGTCACTTAACACAGTCTGCTGCTGCATTAAGAAATGCAACTTGAAACTCTGTTACTCTAGGAGAAAGCTATACATCAATTCTATTCAGCGATGCTGCCGGGTTCTGTGGGCCAGAGTTTGTTTCTGGAAAAAATGGATTTCGAGTTCTCAGTCCCAAAGACCAAAGGGACCATCCAGACTTTCATCAGTGACAGATGCAAAAGCAAACATCTGTCATGGTATACGAGTGCATCAGTGCAAATGGCATGGGTGACTTGCGTATGTGTGAAGGTACCACTGACATGGAGGCATATATTGGAGTTGTACAGAGAAATATACTGCCTTCAAGATTATGTCTTTCATGGGAAGTCCATGGTTATTTGATCAAGACAATGCCAGCTCTCATTCTGCATGTGCTACACCAGCGTTTTTCTGTAGACTCAGAGTGAATGTGTTAGACCGGCCTACCTGCAGTCCAGATCAGACTCCTATTGAAAATGTATGACCAATCATGAAAAGGAGAATCAGACAACAACAATCATAGACTGCTGAGCATCTGAAGCCTTGTTTCAAGAGAGACTGGACAACAATTTTGCTTGCAAAACTTTAACAATTAGTATCCTCAATTCCCAAACAATGAAACATTGTAATTAAAGGAAAGTTGATGTGACTGTGTTAAACGTGCCTCTGTCCCAACTTTTTTGGAGTGTGTTGCAGCCATCAAAATCAAAATGTGTTCATATTTACAGAATACATTTACGTTGGTCAGTGAAAACTTTTAAAGCTTTTAAAGTTAAAGCGAATAAACAAATCACAGATTCTTGATTTTATTGCATTTTTACAAAATGTCCCAACTTCTCTGGAATTGGGGTTGTAACTATATCAACTGACCACTAACTGTGTTTTAAAGAACATAACATTTGTTTTTGTTTTTTATTTGTTTGCATGTTGATTTATTTATTCTTATTTATATTTTGCATTATGTTTTTATCTATTTATTCGTTTAAGGGAATAGGTCCCCTAAAAATGAAAATGTGCTTAAAATTAGCTATAATAAAAATCCACAATTCCTTCCTCCAGTGAAGTTGTCCTCTCACATCAAAATCCACCAACGTATCTGGGTAGAACTGTTTTAAACTGTTTTTGCTGGTAAACGGCGCTTGATCTGTGCATATTTCTCTTCTGATTCAGATGAGATTACTTTTTCACTAAAGAAAGCAATATATATATATATATATAGAGGACTTGAATTTTAGCTGAAAGCAATGATATGAGTATAAAAATGTAATAATGATGGATTCATTTATTATAAATGTGCAGCTTGTGAGTGTTTTATCAGCTGTTAAGGACTCTCATTCTGACGGCACCCATTCACTGCAGAGGATCCATTGGTGAGCAAGTGATGTAAAAATCTTCTAAAGCTAATTTAAAACGATAACTCATCTAGCTTGGATGCCCTGAAGGTGAGTAAATTTTCAGCAACTTTTCTTGAAAGACAAATAGAATAAACACGTTTTTCACATGCTGGTTATTTACCAAGGGTGTCAATAGTGGAGGGCGCTGCATGTTTAATCAAGACAAGTTGAATAAGCAACGGTTTAATGACAGGTCACACACACCCACAAACGTATTTACGGGTCACTTAAAACCTGCGCTCCACTGTGCAAAACAACCATTGAAACTTCATGACCTTATTCCTTTTGTATGCTCATATATACGAAATAAAAACAATGAAAGAGGAGACAGAGAATAATAAGTCCAGGCAAAGCTGTGGGTTTGATGCCAGCTTACATAACTTCATCTTACAAAACTGTTGTTTTAAGCACTGTGGCTGTGATGGAAATAGCTAGAACAAAAAATAATAATAAAATGAAGCTTTTTGACAACAAACAGAATACAGAGAGATAATGGTTAATAAACTCAAATGTTTAAAAATGAATAATGGATCATGTAAATTTGATGTAAATGTAATTAATATAATCAGTATAATTTAATCATCCATTCATCCATTCTTCGAACTTCTTGCATTAATTAATAAAATATAAATGTAACATGATCCCATGACAAATTTTGCTCAGAGAGAAGGAACCCTTATAATGTCGACACGGCTCATTAAAAGCCACAGCCCTACAAAAATGCACAGCATCTTGTGAGATGAGATAGCTGGTTCATTGACAGTTTCAAAGACATACTCCTTTTTCACAATATTTTCATGACTCTTTATGAATTCATGACTCCAAAAAGAAGCTCCGGGCTTGTTATGTTGGCATGGATCCCACTACAAGCAGATGTTTTCACATGATTGATATTGTGACTGTAACTGTGGTATGCAGTTCCAGTGTACATGCTAAGATTTCAGCTCAGGATTTTCCTTAAAGGGGTCCTATTATGCGTTTTCACTATTTCAACTTTAGTTAGTCTGTAATGTTGCTGTTTGAGCATAAAAAATATCTGCAAAGTTACAAAGCTCAAAGTCCACTTCAAAAGGAGATATTTTATTTAACAGAAATCACTTTTCAAAAACTACAATGAACGACTCGCTTGGACTACAACGCATATTTTCCGGGATTTGTGATATCACAAATATCGACGAATGGGACGAGACCTGGTTGAGCTGCACTAGAGAAGGCAACGAGTGTTATCACTATGTCGGAGACACGCTAGTTTTCCCAAGACAGACGAACTTAGAGTGGTTACAATCATCCGGGTTTAAATCGCGCTCAAATTGATTTGATTT
>NW_015548217.1:2498637-2502209 GCF_001515605.1 Sinocyclocheilus anshuiensis | reverse complement strand
CGGCCCAGCTAACCAATCACAACACACACTGGCCCAGCTAACCAATCACAGCACATTTCGTATTTCAGAAGGCGGGCCTTCATTTGATACAGGAACTATTCGAGCCGTTCATGCCAGACTGAGGAGAGAGGTGTTGTAATAATGTAAAATATGTGAAAAATAATGTGCTTTTTCGAACAAACTAGTATGAGAGCCTGTTCTAGCACAACCCCAAAACAAAATCAAGACTTTGTAAAAGAGCATAATAGGACCCCTTTAAATATTTATGGTAATATCTGTTTTCATCTATATTATTTAAATATTTCCACAATTACCAAAGAGTTTAATATGTTTTGTTTTTCCTATTTACTTTGTCATGATTTTAGGGCAAGACTGGGAGGAATTTGTTTCTTTTGGTTTTATAACCTTTTGTTTGGTAATTTGAAGCGTGCAAGTAAATTGTTTCCAGGTGTGTCTTGATTTGTTAGGTAAGTTTGTTAAAGAACATGGTTTCTCAATTCTGTTCTTCCAGGGACACTTTCCTATAGAGTTACCTCAAAAACAAATTATTGTCTGCAAGTTTTCTTAAAATTTACAGCCAGATGCACAATTCGGAACTAAAGTTTTAGGAATGAGGATCTCTGTTGTACCCATATACCATATATTATAGAAGTTTTTTTTTTCTTTTAGAAAGCAGAATGTCTTATAATGTATTCTAAGGGACGACTGTGAGGACCAAAGTGAAGGATTTAATTGTAGAAAACAGTGTACTCCATGAAAGCTGTGGGATTACAAATTTAAGAGTCTGTCTTAGATCTACTGATCCTATGTCCTGACATACAATCACCTGAAAAAAGATGAAATACACTGTAAGATGATGACATCAGATCAATGATTCTGTTAAACAAAGTTTGTAGCAAGATGTTCCTGCTAGTTCCTGTTCTTTTATTCACTCTTAAAAATAAAGGTGCTTCACGATGCCATAGAAGAACCTTTTTGTCTAAATGGTTCCATAAAGAACCTGAACCTTTCTGTTTCACAAAAGGTTCTTTGTGGCGAAAGAAGGTTCTTCAGATTATAAAAAGGTAAGAAAGAAGAGATGGTTCTTTAACCTTTGTGCGTCTCTCAGGTAATTTTGACCCAAAACTAAAAATTGTGTGTTGATCGTTATGGTTCAAGGCTTTTTTACTTTTGTCACTTGCACTGAGAATACACACACACACACACACACACACAAAATAAAAGAAAATTGAGTGGATTCGAGTTTATGTGGGTGCAATAAAAGAAAGTAACAAAAGTGTCCCTCGCGGGTCATTTTGACCCCCATTGGAATGAATGGAAATATGGAAAAACTGTTTTTTTTTTATTATATTTGATTTTTTTTAAACATACAAAATCTGGCACAATCCAGTAAAGATTTATACCCAAATGAAGGGCTGAGACTACAGAATTTCCCACTCACACACACGCAAACACACACATGGTACACACACTCCCATAGAAACACATTATAACATGTTTGATGTTTCTGCTGGGAAATGACTGTCATTTTGCAATTATTTTGACTTAAAACAGTTAAATTTGAGTAATGTGGTGGAGTCCAATGAGTTTATATCATAGTTAGTTTTAGCAAATGGCTGCAATATAACAAAGAGTGAAAAATTTAAGGGGGTCTGAATACTTTCCGTACCCACTGTATATTATATATTTATTGCATATTTATGAACTTGTATGAATATTCATATGTTTAGGCTATAATTCAGTTTGAATTTAAAAACATTTTCAGGAAATAGGCTGTAGGTTTTTTTTTAATGTCTCAATATATATTTGAATGTTATCAACCAATCTGAAGCCTTAAGTTGTCCATATTTTCAATGTTTCACATGTTTGGCTCAGTTAAGAATCTCCATAGGATGCTATAGGCCCCTTTAGTGGCAGTAACCATAAAATGCAGTTTTAATACTTTTTTCCCCACCAGATGATGTCAGAAACACTCAGTGACCCCTTTCTAAGTGCATCTGCATAAAAATAGACTGGAATTGTGTATTTTTTTTGCTGAAATACTGTGAAAAAATTGCTTATTTGCTAATGTTTGCTTAGAAATGTCCAGAATTTAAGGTAGATAAAATGAAAATCACCAAAAAATAATAAAAAAAACCCTACATAAATAATTAGAAAAAAAATATATAAAAATGGATCAAAATGAGCTTTCTGGACTAAAATAAAAAGTCGTGTCATTTTGACCCACGAGGGACACTTTTGTTACAGGTACGGGAAGGATGCACGAAGGTTAAAGAACTTTTGACTGAATGGCTCTTTGTAGAACCAAAAATGGCCAGTCTTTGAGTAGTTATGCTGATTGGATTAGGACTGGTGAAATGGGGCAGGTTGCTATATCTAAATACTTCATTTGCATGCTTTGTCTAAGGTCGTTACCCAGGTGCTTTGTCTCCATTCCTAAGCACTGCCCCTTATAAACTACAATGTATCACATTCACTGCCTAATTAGACTTTTGATTACTGCAGCGCCACGCAGCGCGTTCTCAATAAAGAATCCTGCTGAACATACCCAAGAGTCTCCTGGTCTTTGCTTCTGAGTTTCCAACAAAACAGTTGCATCTCATTGAAAATATAAACCCAATCTTTAGTATCAGTCATAATCAGTCACGAAACAAACAAGAGCTGGTAGCAGTCTGCACATAATCCACACAAACCAATCATTTGTCCTTGGAAGACCTGAAGACTTGAAATGCACCTATAACAAAACATTCTTTTATTATAATAAAAGAATAAAACAAATTCTATTAAAAAAAAATGCATTACATTTATAAAAAAAAATATAGCCTATAGTGAAAATACCCAGCAATTGTACTTTTCGTAGCCTAAACTGATAAACTGATATAAAGTGTGCTAAATTGGACGTAGTGCTGAGGTCCAACTAAAGATGAACTGAAGTGTATTTGATTGTGCTAAAGTGGAACTATTTCAAGTATACTTCAGGTACACTTTAAATATCTTGCTTTAAAGACATTTATTATTCAAGGATCATACAACCCTCATCATTAGTGACATTAAAACCCATTTTAGGCTTAATATTAAGTAAAGTTTAAATTAGAATGCTTATATCAGTAAGTCTCGAGTGATGCAGTAAATATGTTAAAAGATTAGTCTGAAATAAATGTAGGTGATTTTAAATATATTACTTTTTACTTGGGTAAATTTCTACATATGCCATATGTCATGCCATTGCATCATTAAACGAATATCTAACAATGGATAAAAGTGTTTTAGTTTTTTTTGCCCTCACTCTCTGACTCCATAAAGGCTGCTGTGTAATTTGCCCCCAGACTAAACATTTAAATGATCCTGTGAATGCACTTAAAGAATGCAGAATCAAATCGTTAATTGAATTGCATCGAATTTAATTGTGAATATTCTCAAATCGAATCGTTCTGAATGTGTGAAAATTCGAATCGATTCGCTGTTTACCCAAAGATTCACAGCCATCAAGCGTAGCGTTAGTTCTGGCAGGTCACGTTAGTCAAGCTCGCATCAGCTGACTCTCAGCTGATCCCCATCAACCTATGGGAATA
>NW_015548217.1:2486771-2498619 GCF_001515605.1 Sinocyclocheilus anshuiensis | reverse complement strand
GGGGGGGGGGTTATCGCTGCTCTCCCTGCTATCATCCATGCTAGGCTGCATGGATGCGCAGGGAGTTCTTGCCCAGAACGGAACCATACCGCCAATCCAGACTGTATGCTAATTGTCAATCATCTTTGACGATAGTGGTCCTGACAGAACTAAACATTATGGAATATTTGGGATTTATTTGTTGCTTGCAAAAACAAACAAACAAACAAAAAATTTCACAATACAAAGATACATTTCAATGGCTGTCAATGATGCTATTAGAATGGTGGGGATCAAAGCATCTGCAAGCAGGGCTAATGGGATCATGCTATCCAGAAAAATCTTAGAAGTAACAATCAAATACAGGTAAGTCAGGTAAGAGGAGGTGGTGCAGCAGATAGTTTAGGTGGTGCAGCCTACAAAGATGGAAATGTTTAATAGATTTCAGTTGTCAGAAGTATCTGTAATCGATAAGCCAAGAGACTGAAGGAGATCAAACTGATATAGGTTCAGAAGGCATGTTTTATCTCTTCATTCTGCCATTTTCTGTTCTGTGTCTTTATGACTAAACCTGGCAAAATGACAGAAATGCATTCAAATTTGGTTTAAGAGTATATTGTATTTTTATTTTTAAGGGCCTACTAAGAGGAGCCAAGCATTGATAAAATGTTTATTAGAATGCATTGATGCATTTGTGGTTTATTTGTTGACTGGGAAAAAATAAATAAAAAATAAAAATACACAGCTACCTTTGAATGGCTGTCAATGCAGAAAACTGCTCTTTAGAATCAGATAACTTCGTAATACTTGTGCAAGCAGACACAGTGATGCCATGGGTGAGTCTGAAATTATGGCATTCTGGTTTCATGATTCATTCGGGAAGATCAGTTTCATGGAACATCCCAGCATTAGTCTAGATATGAATAGAAAGTATATTAACATGCATCTAATTTGGCTGAGGTGGGACACATTTGCGCTGTGGAATTTTGTGCCTACACTTAAAATGAGCTACTGTAATTACTGCTAAAGGAATACTTTCTTATTATGTAACAGCTATAGCCTATAACTATCCCACTTTTGTATCTCAGGTATCAGGTGGATTAATATAACTAATATATAACTAGATGTATACAGTTCACAAAGTATACTGAATACTTCATGGGTTTCATGTTTTTTTGTTTTTTTTATAAAAAGCGTATTGCCATCCCTTAAAATAATGTTGTTTTCTCATGCAATTGGGTTGTATATTCATTTCTTTGGAAAAAAAAAAAAAAAAAAAAGTCAAACAAGGTTACAAAATCAAGTAGGATAGTCTATAAATGAACTGATGTCATTAATTTGAATATGTGTGATATTGTAAACGCCCTTTACAATAACCTCTAAAGAAGAACGAGGATGATTGACAGTAACAATACAGGCTAATGGTTTCTGTTTATATTATTCCACCTTTGCATGCTACGGAAGAATGATTATGTTTGGAATGACATCATCAAATGATGATACAGTTTTTATAACAATATCGATAGTTAAATTTAGAATTACAGCTAATAAATCCCTAAATGGGTGGTTCTTTAATGTTGTGCCACTACTGTGAAACTTTATGAAAAGTTATTCAGTACCCAGGACAGTTTCAAATAACCCTTTTAAATAACCAAATGAATCTAAACCGGTGCCATTATTTCAACTATTTTGGAAACATCTGAAAGCTAACAAAGTTATTTCGACTCACTTTAAAGGCTGGTGAGCAAAAGCGCATTATAGTAAACTTCGTTTTCACCCTCTAGGGTTAGAGAACATGACCCATGCTGAGAGGCAAAAACTATAAGATAAGATGAAATAAAAGTGACTGCTATGAATTTTTAAGAAATCTCCGAAGATAAACAACGCCTAGCAATGTGACTAGATAGGAATGCAGTTTTTTGTAAGCAGATGAACCGATGAAAGTGACCCACCCACTGCATGTGAGCTGTGAAGAGTACTAAAGGCAGGATTCAGGAATAAAGCCAACTCATTATATTCCTGCATACAGACAGGTGAATCAAGTCAAAGAGGTAAGACCAGAGTTATGTGTGATTGATTTCATTTCTCATTTCAAGCTATAATCCAATTCAATTCTGTTAGCAGCATTGTTTCTGTTTTTAATGATGTATTGTTTGATGCAGATGATTGTCTTGCTTGTAACTTGCCTTGTTGCTCTTCTGTGTCCCACCGTCCACAGTGCGGACGCTTCAGTGGGTGAGTGTTACTGAAGTTCATATGTAGTTTTATTTTGTGTGACTCTGTTAAAGTAGGCACTAGAGGCTCTTGAAACGTTTTGATAGGAAGTTTCATTGGGTATATTTATTAATGTTGTCATTTCACCCTAAACAGAATGGTGCTATCACAAGCCAGCATGCAGTAAGTGTGATTTGTTCATATGTTTATCTATAATTTTTTTGTGTCCTAATATTCCACATCGACATAAAACTCAATATATATATACTCTATACATTTTCTGAAGTGATTTTACATTTTTTTCTGGACTCCTGATTTGTCATAGATTTTACCACCTGGCCCAAGATTGCCTCACAATATTGCAATGGATCCAAACAATCTCCCATTAATATCGTGACTGCAAGTGTTCAGGGAAATCCTAGCCTGACCTCCTTTAACTTAACTGGTTTTGATGACAACTCCACCTTCCTGTCCATCGTAAACTCTGGTGACTCTGGTAAGGATTTGCTGATATTACTTGCATTTATTTCAATGCGCATTTTACAGAATAACCTTGACTTTCTCAAGATTTGTTCATCTCTATGAAATACAGTTGCTAAAATAATTTATCAATCACTTATTCAGTGACTTCCAAATGAGGAATACCTATAACAAAACCAATCCCTATAGGAAACGGTAACACGAGAAGCATCACGTTAAAAAGGTTGCACAGAGAAGTACAAAAGTGTGAGCTGGCAAAGAGATGTAGGTGATCTAGTGTTAGACAACCAAAGGATGGAAGTTATTTGATGCCTCTTTGTGTTCCATGAGACTCACTGACTATATTGGAAACTTAGACTGGCAAAAGTAGTGGTACACAAGAGTGCAGATCAATCATATGTGTGGTATATCCTGGACATTGTATCTAAAGACATCTTTAAACAGCAGAGTTAGGGCTGCTCTGTGCCTGCATAAAATTTAATGTGAAGATGCAATGTTGCATAAAAGCCAGACTACATTAAGCCTTCTCTAACCCACCTCTGCACCTAAAGTATACAGCTGTAATTGCAGTGTAAATGCTACTCTGAGAAGCAAACAGTCTATGTAAAGATACTGAGAAAGCACTTCTGTGCAAGCTTGGCAGTGTAAATTTGGTGTAATATGTCCAATTGTCGTCACAGTGGTGGTCACCCTGGATGATGAGAAAATTAAAGTGCAAGGAGGCAACCTTCCAGGTGAATACAACACCAAACAATTCCATCTCCACTGGGGTAACGGCAGCTCCTCGTCTGGCTCCGAACACACCGTGGATGGCAAACAATACCCAATGGAGGTATGAATGATTGAATGTTCCCTGCAAATGCACTGCATTATTTCAAATATTTCCCCTCAAAGCAGCCTGAGTATGAGTAAACTCTTTAAAAGGGCTACAAAAGGGGGTTTTCACAGTGATGCAATAGAAGAAGCATTTTTGGTTTCATGAAGAACCTGAACGTTTTTTTCTTAGTTTGAATAAACCTTTTCCACTATAAAGAGCCTTATAAGGGTTCCATGGATATTAAAGGTTCTTTGTGGAACCAGTCATGCCAATAAAAACCTTTATTTTTAAGAGTTTATGTGTTCATTCACTGTATGTGTTCTTATGTGTCTCATAGCTGCACATTGTAAGTGTCCATTCAAAATACAACGGGAGTGTGTCAGCTGCTCTTGCTGCCAAAGACAGCACAGGATTGGCTGTTCTTGGTTTCTTCATTGAGGTGAGCATGACATTTATTATAATATCAAGAGGAAAACACAAACCTAAATGGTTTGGTTGTGTGCACATGCATATGTATTATTATTATTATTTTTATTTAACCAACAGGGAACCAATGAAGTGAACAAAACAAAAAGCTGGGATATCCTAACATCCTATTTGACAGAAATCCGCAATTCAGGTAAACAAATAGTTTGTAAGCCTTTCGAGTCGGCAGTTCTGTAAAGGATAGTTCACCCTAAAAATCAACTTTTTTGTGATCAAAACTGAATTCCAAAGATATTTTGAAGAATGTTTCAACTGTTTTAGTGCATACAGTAAAAGTCAGTGGTGTCGAAAACAACACTGGTCCACACTGACGTTCATTGTATGGGCAAAAACAAAGATTGAATAACGATAACAAGTTTTTCATTTTTGAGCAAACCTTTAAATGCTGGAGTGTTTGGTTAATCTCTCAACAAATCAGCGCAAAACTGAAGACAGCCAAGTAGTTTCATTACACTTTTTTGTATATTTAGGTGATCAAACCTCAGACATCATGAATCAAATCACACTGAACAGTCTGATTGAAGGTGTGGACAGGACTAAATATTACCGTTACCAAGGCTCTCTAACTACACCCAGCTGTAATGAAGCTGTGATTTGGACTGTGTTTAAAGAGCCCGTCAAAGTCAGTCACGACTTTGTAAGTAAAGGCAACTTTGTGGTACAGTAATTCATAAAAATCATATTCGTCTGCTACTGGATGACAACTCCTACATATTCTGAGTTTAAAAAAGTCACTCTGTTTACTTTATTCCTCCAAACAGATCAACCGCTTCAGCACAACTGTCCTTTTCAAAGACGCAAGCGCTTCAGTTCTAAACACCAACAACTTCAGGGGAGTTCAGCCCTTGAATGGCAGAGTCGTGACGTCACAGGTCACAGTGGCATCTGCAGCACCTTCATCATCCACTTCATCTGTTATCACAGTACTTCTCTTGTCCAGTTTGTATTGGTTGTAAAAAATGCTTTGTACAAACATTGTATAAGCTGATTTAATTTATTGCTCTTGTAAATTATGTGCACTTTATTGATTGCATTTGATCGTGGTGGTTTCTGTCATTCTTACATGGAAAAATAAGATGTAAATTAGGGGTTAATGACATGAAGGTATTCCTATTTGTACCAATTGTATTTCTATTTAAGTATATTTTTAAACACACAATTTATCATCTGTGAGTCCTTAGGATATAAATTATTATTATATATATTTTTAAATCTCAAACTCTTATGCTGCCTTCACGTGCTATTGAGAGGCGTTCACGTCTAATTTCCGATTAGGAAACTCGTATTTACGATAATTTCGATAGCACATGAAGGCAGCATTAGTTTAGAACAGCTCAGATAATACAGACTCCTTATGTTTTAAATGAACCTCCTGTTATCTGCAATTTTATTCAACAGTAGGTGATTCTATAGTATTTAAGGTGATATGTTTTAAATGTCTAAAGCCTGACAGCTATTAAAACTGAAATAATAAATCTTTGCTGTTTAATAACAAAAAGTCTCCAGTTGAGTTATGTTTATGTATATGAGGGTTCAAAAGACCAATCAAAATGCTTGCTTGTGCACACACACACACACACACACACACACACACACACACACACACACACATATATACAAAGTTTGAAAAAAGTCTCTTACTCATCAAGGCTACATCGTCACCTTGGAATTATAAGGTTCTATCTGACATTTTTGCCAAAATTGAGTTATTCACATATTCTTATTCTGTGACAACGTATTTACATTATGTGATGTTTCTTTTGTAAGCTGTGTACATTTTGGGACTTTTTAAGAAAACAAATAGGGTTCTATCTACAGAAGTCTATGGAACACAAAAACTTTGAAACTCAATATCTCAAAACTGCTCAGAATGCAGAACCTTTTCATTCCAAGGCGGCGACATTTAAATACAAATACAGCAAACACGGTACTATTATGAAATACAATTTAAAATTGCTATGTTTCTATTTGAATATATTTTAAAATGTAATTCGTTCCTGTGACGCAAAGCTGAATTTTCAGCATCATTACTCGTCTTCAGTGTCACATGATATTTCAGAAATCATTCCATTATGCTGATTTGCTGTTCAAAAACATTATTATCAAATTTGAAAACAGGTTTAGCCACTTAATGTATATAAATCATCAAAAACTCATGCAATTGACATAAATTGCTTTTGGAACTCAGGCTATTCATCAGTATGTCTGCATGTCTTCTGGGGGTGGAGACCTGCTACACCTGCTTCACCTAATCCAAACTGGCCTTAATTACCCTAAAGGGCAACACCTGCCACTATTTGTTTTTGGTGCTCACCTTAAGTTTGTTTGTTCTTTTAAAGCTTCTGAGTGTAAAGCTTTTTTAATAGTTGTTCAGGGTAGAGTTTTACAGGTTTTTTTTAATAGGTGTATATTGGCTGGGCTTTGGCTACTAACCAGAAGAGAGGAATTTGATCTAATTAAGTAAAATGGTAAGGGAGCAGTGGTATAATCTACAATGGATTTCATATTTTGAAACAAAGAACCTTATCTTTGTTTTTGCTTGTTATAAAGTTACCTATACAGTGTTTATGTGGTGTCATACAGAATGACTGTGAGGGAAAAATATATGGCTAAAATATAAATATAAAACATTAACATAAATTAGTTGAATGTCCCTTTCCCCTCTCCAAGATGAATGCTTGGTTCATGACCTGCTTTGCAGCTTTTCTGTTGACTGCGTCATGTGGTGCACCAATATCCATGGGTACGATATGATAATTTGATTTGGTTTGGTTCATTTTCCCCAACTTATGTCATTGAGTTTTTTTTAGTTACCCTAGCAAGTTACCCTAGCATGTTAATCTTGCTGTATTTGGGCTCTTCACAGCTTGGTGTTATCACATGCCATCATGTAGTAAGTCTTTTCTACTTCATAATTCCTTTCGTGGCCCTGAAAGAACAAAGGTCTCAAACATCAAAGTTAGTGAGCTTTGCTTTAAAGTGCTTGTCTGCATCTCAGGTGATGTCGCTTGGCCCATAATCGCAGAAAAAGACTGTAATGGAGCTCAACAGTCTCCAATAGACATCATAACCACCAATGTCCAGGCTAATGCTAATCTGACCTCTTTCATCTTCACTGGCTATGATGACGACACAACCTTGACTGAGATTAAAAACACTGGCACGACAAGTGAGTTAATGTAGCTCTTTGTGTTATCATTTGTGCATTTGCACAAGATGCGGCTCTGCATGTTTTGTGTCTGGTTTGTTAACTTATTGCAGCTGTACCTTCAACATGGAGTTGTCTGTTCTAATAGTGTGTTATGCAATTTGGCTTTATCTTCAGTTAAAGTTACACTAGATCACACGAAAATGCATGTGGAAGGAGGTGATCTGCCAGGCTTGTTTGCCAGTACGCAGTTTCATCTTCACTGGGGTAATGGTAGTTTCATGGCTGGATCCGAACACACTGTGGATGGAAAACAATACCCTATGGAGGTATGACAATTGCATGGACTTATTATTATTATTATTATTATATTATTTTTTTATTTATTTTTTTGTCATGTCTGTGTTTCAGCTGCACATAGTGAATGAGTTCGTACATAATGGTTCAACTATATTAGCTGCTCTTGGTTTCTTCATTGAGGTATGTTTCCTACACTTTAAAAAAACAAAAGGTTTTATTTTTTTTTTTTTTTGATTCGTCAAAGAATATATTGGTGAACAGTTTAACAGTTTTTATTAGAACTCTAATCTAAAGAACTTTTTTTTTTTTTTTTTTGATTCGTCAAAGAATATATTGGTGAACAGTTTAACAGTTTTTATTAGAACTCTAATCTAAAGAACTTTTTTTTTTTTATTTTTTTTTTTTTATATATAAATGTTTTGCCAATAAATTGAGAATTTTAGTAACTGTAAAATGTATTTTAACTCTCAGGCGACTTATGACACTGGCAAACCAGAGAGCTGGAAGACCTTAACATCTTACCTGTCAGATATCGCCAATGCAGGCAAGTTTCGGGCAGCAAAAGTGGCAGTACTTGCCATGTTTTGCGTAACCGTAAAATTTTATCTCTGGGAATTATGCCCTGATGTCAATTTTTCTCCTGAAAGACCAAAGTGGTTAAATCATTGAGCCAAGACTTTCTAGCAGTTCCTGGTTTACTAACGGCTGGGCAAGATGTCAAATCTTTTCCACAAAAGCACGTTCCTTTCACAGTAAGGAATGCCGATTCTGCCTGAAAGCAGAGATGCTACTAATTAAAATTGTACCCTATATTTCAACGTTGTTGCTTAAATGATTTGCAATTAAATTTTGGAAATGTTAAACACTCACCAGACTCCCACAGACTATTCAGCTAGTTATATCATCACTGATGCTTTCAGAGAATTGTTTACTGTAAAAACTGACCACTACGCAAATCCCTTAATTGTGCTTTTCAGACATGTACCCAACCAATCTGATCTTCATTGTTACTTGGAGAATCGCATAAGCTTGCTTTGAACAAAACTGACCAATATTTAAATCTCTTAATTGCTTCTGTGAAAAGAGCTGTAGAAATAAGACATCTTTGCTAATGCCCTTTCTGCTTCTCAGGTGATAAAGCATGCATCACTCAATATATCGCTATGGATGATCTGCTTCCTGGAGTGGATAGGACTAAATATTACCGTTATCTTGGCTCTTTGACCACACCAAACTGCAATGAAGCCGTGATTTGGACCATCTTCAAAGACCCCATCAAAGTCAGTTGGGATTTGGTAAGTTGCGTTGAGTCAACAACCTTTTGGGGAAAAGGCTGATTTTGCGGAGTTTGTAACTGCTGAAGTACTTTTGCTTTCCTACATCAGTGATTTGTTTTTAAAGTAGCAATTCCAACATCTTTAGTTCAATAGTTTCAAACCACTTTCATTTCTATTAGATTGACCTGTTCAGTACGAGTGTTTACATCAACAAGGCAACCAACTCTCCCCTAATGGTGGACACGTTCAGGGGTGTTCAACCGGTCAACGGCAGGATCGTGATGTCACAGGTGGCTGGTACCAGAGCTACTGGTCCTATTTCCCAAATGGCATCTAGTTGGAATGTTCTAGACCTCTCTTGTGATTGTCAAACCCCTGAACCTTACACAGAGTTTGGTTTAGAAACTGCATACTGGTAGAATTCGAGTGGGAGGGCTGACAATTATGCTAAGTTCTGTGTGGTTTTTTTTTTTTGTGTGTTGTACATTTGAACAGATTGTGGAAAAATAACCATTTAATAATGATATTTGTTCTGGATCTTTCAGGTATAAAGCCAGATGCTGCTCTTTAATGAAGTGTTATGGTATCCTGCGAGTTCATGTATGCATCTTAATTCCATTCCAACACTACTTAACTTACTACTTGAGCTCAGTTACTGTTTCATGGGTATGTATAAACTAATTTTGTTGGTGGGGTGTTTTTGAAATGCATGTTTTTGAAAGTCTAGATTTTACTCTAACACTTGGCATCTCTTAATACTGTTGTCAATTATGCACTTAACTTAAACAAAGCTTTTAGATTTGTACTGTAGTTAAAGGTATTGAGTCCTCATTTAAGTGTAAACCGGAGCTAAAGTGGTATTGTAACCTTGTTAGTTTGGCAATCCTAGTAATGCAAATATTTGTCTGCTTCTCAATGATTTGGCAGATGTAGATTTGACTCATTCAGTAGGGTGTTTTTCTCCTCCCGCAGCTCTGGAGTATCACTTTGGTTTAGCATTAATATGTATAGTATATGAACAAGTGGTTTGGTGTTTAAATGGTATGGTCTTATTTTTGTCTCTTCACCAATGTGTAACTGTTTGTCAAAACACTCGTGCTTTGGTTCAGCAAGTCCATAAACATTTGATGTTTTAGACATTATTTTAATGTATGTTACAAAATAAATAAAGGTCTGTCTTATTCTTAGTCAAGCAAGTGTTTCATTCATCAAGTTAAATGCTGTCTTTATCTCTTCATGCTGTGAACTGACTGTTTTGACAAGAAACAACGACTGAGCATTTTACACTTTCAGTAAAACAATGTTTAGTGTACAAATACACTACTTTGTTACTCTGCTTAAGGAGAAACTTAAACACCTGTACTTTATATAAATATGTTGACTTCTACTTGACTACATTTTTTTTTTTAAAGAGAATTTATAGATTTAGATTTACAATATATTTAGACTATTTCTCCAGCGTTTTAATTACATTTGCAACCGGAAGTAATGACAATAAAAAGGAGCAGAGTTTATTGAATAATCTTAAACCGGACTCACACTACAGGATTTTTGGCTGGATTTTGCTGTCGCGGACAGATTTCCACAGTCTGCGACAAAACCCCTGGATTGTGACCAAATTGGTGCTCATCGCGGTCGCCAAAGCTCGTTAAGTATGAGCAGGTCCGCAACGTGATCCGAACCAGTCTCGAGCTATCACAGATGCTACGATATTTTCAAACCTGTTAGATATTATCGCCACGCGATCTTGTAATGTGAGCGACACAAAGACAAGGTGGAACTAATCTAGCCAATCACAGTGCAGATGGTATAAACACGCTTATGCATCTTTATGAACCGACACGAAAAGCCACAAATTAATCAAATCAACTAACTAGAAATAAATTTAACTAATGCATAGATTGTGTGTATATAATACCACGTTTCATTGTACTGTTTAATTACCTCCAACTCATTCTGCAGTACTGACAGTCCTTGTTGTCCACGTCTTCCAAGCCATTGTTTCTGCCATATTCTCTTTTGTCGTGGTTTCTTTCTTTCGGATAAAATAACTGCACATATCAATTGAAGGGCCAGTTGATCATCCATGCTTGAAGATATGGCCTATAATTGCTGTAATTTCTTGTGAGAATTTGTGAGACTGTATTTCCGCTGATGGTCGGGAACCCTTCTTCACTGAATGTTTTGTGTGTGCGCCTTTCTTATTGCACCCAAAATTTAAGTAATGCTGATTAACCCTGAATTAAAATGACCTTTTAATGTCATCAAAAAGAGTAGACGGTCCAAGGAAACACAAACACATACTGTGGTGTGGGCACAACAATGTCATTACAATAAAACAAGGCACCTGTCAAAATAGACTTACAGTAATATAGGAGCTGCATGAGATAGCAATATATGTATTCTAGAAAAATAAGGTTATTTTTTTTCTCTCCAGTTAGAGCCCAGACATAAATCAAGTCGAAAAAAAACTTGACATGAAGAAGGCAGTACATGTAGTGTGAGCAACACAGTGATTTGGCTAGTCTTTCAATCCTGTAGTGTGAGCCTGGCTTTATACAAAACGTTAAGAACTCAAATCTCCTGAAGCTGGTTGCCTTAAGTTCTCAACATTTTTTAACGTTTGTGTGAGACTCTCTCTGTGAGAGTCAGGCTAAAATCTAATTATGAGATAAGCATCGAAGTTTGAAAGGACGAGTGAGAAAAAATAAATCAAGAAGTTGATTCTTATTCAAAAATACTGGCTGCTGTATTAAAAGGAAAATGTGTTTCAAGCAAATAAGAGTTGAGGGGTACGTTTGTGTAACAAAGTTATTTTAAGTATTTTATTTTTCTTAGTTTTTCCTTTAAAAAAAAAAAAAAATCTATTTTATGATTTTGTTGGCATTAAAAGTGTAAAAAAAAGGTGTAAAAAGATTTAACATGTTTTATCTTGGATTATTTTTATATTTCAAACAGCACTGGTTTTAACAGGGGTGTGTAGACTTTTTGTACCCACTGTATTAGCAGAATTTATGTTTAAGGGAAAGTGAGTTTCACATATGTGACCCTGGAGCACAAAAGCAGTCTTAAGTTGCTGCGGTATATTTGTAGCAATAGCCAAAAATACATTGTATGGGTCAAAATGATCGATTTTTCTTTTATGCC
>NW_015548217.1:2479515-2486757 GCF_001515605.1 Sinocyclocheilus anshuiensis | reverse complement strand
AATTTCGAAAAATTGACCCTTATGACTGGTTTTGTGGTCCAGGGTCACAAATAAGCTTTCCATTGATGTATGGTTTGTTAGGATAGGACAATATTTGGCTGAGATACAACTATTTGAAAATCTGGAATCTGCTGGAGGGTGCAAAAAAATCTAAATATTGAGAAAATCACCTTTAAAGTTGTGCAAATTAAGTTTTTAGCAATGCATATTGATATTACCAAACAAGAATTAAGTTTTGATATATTTACAATAGGAAATTTACAAAATATCTTCATGGAACATGATCTTTACTTAATATCCTAATGATTTTTGGCATAAAAGAAAAATCTATAATTTTGATCCATGCAATGTATTGTTGGCTATTGCTACAAATTTACCCGAGCTACTTATTACTGTTTTTTTGCTCCAGGGTAGCATATAGTTAGCTCTTTTATATAATTGTATTATTTTCCTTTTCTCCACCTGTATGGTTTCTGTTGCCTACAAACTTGGGCGCTTCTTTCACAAGAATTCTCTTGTGCGTAAAAATATGAAATAATTCACAAAACTATTAGTAAATGAGACCCAATGTCCCGGCAGAAAATTAACACTCCATTTTTCTACAGATTTTGTTCTTGTAGTGCATGTAACAATGTTTTATCGGCATAAAAACGAATTATGTTACATTTGTAAGAAAAATGATGAGGACGATGAAGATCTCGATGAAGATGTTTATTGCAGCATATCAGTGACAAAGTACATGTAGTACCTTGGGTTCAACGGAGTCAGAATGAACCACGAACATCCTAAGCTCAAACATTTTATACACTTAGAGTTTACCCTCAATGTAAAGGAAGTTGCTCCTGTTGTTACAGCAGTGGCCTGTATGTTAATTAAGTTCTGACACCCCTTTGTCTGAGGTGGTTCTCAGTGTCCCACACCTGCTCCCATTCTACAATTGGTCGCCATTTGCTCAGGATGTGATCATCCCAAGTGATCTACAAACAACATAACTGTTGACTTTCTTCTTCTCTATAATAATTAAGCCATTTTGGGAAATGAGCATGATCAAACATATAGATTCTTACACATTGCTGCTTTTAATGGAGTTGCTGCAGTTTTCCAAACATTTTCTTTCTTGGCTTCATGGCTTGACATGATTTTTTATTTTTTTTTTTACATTGAAAAAGCTATGGGGGAAAAGCAGAGTTTATCACCCTCAACATCGTTTGCATGCAATAACAAAACATCATAAAGGCAAAACTCATGGGGGTGCAGTACCTGTAAACTTCACAGCCGAGCAAATCCAGCACTGCTCTGTGGCAACAGACAAATTCTGTTCTGTTGTCCGCTGTCACGGGTTCTTTGGAAAGCAAGGAGAAAGTTGAGGCGAAGATGTATGTTGAAACAAGTGCAACTTATCAATTACCAAATCAGTAACTTAAACAACCAAAGACACTGGGACCAATGTTCCCAAAACTTTCTCTATTGGGTGGACATTTCGGGCACCTGAGCCAAAACATTCTTTATACCCTGTACAGCGCACACACCAAAAAGTGTGTAACTTTTAACTTTAATGTGCTATTTATATTTGATTTGACCCTTGATGTAACTAAATTATGTACATTTTAGGTTACCTGAGAAAACATTTTTTACAGTATAATACATTGCCGTTCAAAAGTTTGGGATCAGTAAAGTTTTTAAATACATTTCTTATGCTAGAATTAGTAAGCTAATTTTAGGCCTATAGTTTGAGCTCTTGTTTATGAAAGTTTGAGCTTTTAATCACATCTTTATGTGTAGATGAGAGGTTTTGATAGCTTTGTAAAGGTTTTTGCTAAAGTTAAATGCTCATTAAGGCTGTAGCCTATCTATTTGATAAAAAATACTGAATATTATTTGGCAAAATAATATTGTGAAATATTATTGCAATTTAAAATAAACGTTTTCTATTTTAATATACTTTAAAATGTAATTAATTCCTGTGAAGCAAAGCTACATTTTCAGCATCATTACTCCAGTCTTCAGTGTCACACGATCCTTTAGAAATCATTCTAATATGCTGATTTTTAAAGGGGGCATAGGATGCCCATTTTCCACAAGTTGATATGATTCTTTAGGGTCTTAATGAAAAGTCTGTAACATAGTTTGGTTAAAATTTCTCAATGGTAGTGTAAAACAAAAAACGGTCCAAGAGTGCACACTGGTGCACATAGGCCAAAAAAGCTCAATGTGGGTGCTCGACCACACAAAAATAAGAACGAAAACATCAAAGTAGGCACACCACAACTCCAGAGATAGAGAAGTATTTAATTATGTTCTCACCACAGGTGACATTTCGAGCTTAAACGCTCTTCATCAGACAATGAACATACATGACAATGCCCTTATATACACAACACTAAATCACATGATTGCCCATATGACCACAAAAATAAATAAATAAATAAATAAAAAAGTCAGGGCAATCAACAAATCATGTAAGAAAAGGGCAAAAAGCAAATCACATAAAAGTGAGAGCAGCAATAAATGACAAGCACAAATACATTTCACTAAATACCTAACTTCAAAATGTTCAAAATTACACCAAAGAAAATACCAAAATGCAAAAAATACATCCAAAACAAAACATGAAAGCATAATATAACGTGGTAAATCTTACCATCTAAATGTCTGAAACCTGCTAATTAGCACATTATTAGGAAAGGTGATTTGCAAAGATTCATTAAAAAAACCTTACACTCACTTCTTCTGTAGTTGAAGCCGCATTACGTATGATTCGCGTGAACATATACGCATTTATGTAGATCGGGGGCACATTCTCTTCAAAAACAAACGTAATCCACTGCGTCTTCAGTGGCTCAGATGTCGGGAGGAAATGACGACTGCTATGTTCATTATTACATCCAACAACAGAACACCTCAATCGCTTGTTAGGAGTCATTCTTGTCTACATCTGCTCCGGCGGTGAAACAATGGCGGACTGATGACAGCTCACTCAGGGCGGAGCTAAGGTAAGACGGCAGTCCAGTCTGTGCTGAAACGCTACTGTCAATCAAACTATCGTGGGAGGGGCCTGTTTTTGTGATGTCACACAGACAATGTCGGCTTGATTTGAGAAAGGGGTAAAGATTTGAGCAGATTAAAAAAAAAACACCGGGATGGATTTTTATCATCATAGGGTGGTGGTGTACACACACTGCCAACACACATTTCAGTTCAAACAACTTGTAAAAGTGCATGTAGCATCATATGACCCCTTTAATCAATGTTGGAAACAGTTGTACTGCTTAATATTTTTTTGGGACCTGTGATACTTTTGATAAATAAAAAGTTAAAAAGAACAGTGTTTATTCAAAATAGAGATGTTACAATATACACTATTCAAAAGTTTGGGGTCAGATTTCTTTTTTTTCTTTCTTTTTTAAAGAAACTTTAAAAACGTTTTAAGAAAGTTAAAGAAACTTTATTCAGCAAGGATGTGTTAAATGGATAACATTGATAGTAAAGAATTCTATTTTGAATGAATGCTGTTCTTTTTAACTTTTTATTAATCAAAGAATCAAAGAACAAAGTTGAACACAGGTTCCAAAAAAATATTAAGCAGCACAACAGTTTCACTGTTGTAAAACAGCATATTAGATCAGCAACACTGATAATAAATCAGCATATCAGAATTATTTCTGAAGGATCATGTGACACCGAAGACTGGAGTAATGATGCTGAAAATTCAGCTTTGCTTCACAGGAATAAATGACATTTTAAAGTATAGGTATTAATTATTCTGTATTTTTGAAATAAATACAGCCTTGATGAGCAAGAGACTCCATTAAAAAACAAGGTCAATTATTTATTAAGTTTATAATATAGGCCTAACATAATATAATATAATATAATATAATATCAAAACAAACTATTTAAACTGATAGAATAGAATAAAATAGAATAGAAAACAAACTGAAGCAAAACTTAAACTGAGATCTGTAAGTTAATTATTTAAAAACAAAAAATGTTAACTTGAATTCTTCTATAGCTGTCTAAACATCCCTTTGAAGTACAGTTTGAACAATACACCTGTGTGTGACTGTAACTAATGTCTATGAGTTTTGTTACCGTTTTGTGCCCATCCTCCGCTATTTCCAGCACTTAAACAAGCCACTCTTCTTTAATACATGATGACGTTTTATTTCACATGTCATTATGTTTGCGTTGGTTCTCGTATTGAGCGATTTCGTCCGCATCCATTGAAGTATTCGGTTTCTACAGCGACTCATTTGGCGCACATCCTTCTCTTTCTATGAAACCTGTAAACCGCATTCACCGGCTCTAACTCTATAGCGGCACCAGCTCTATAGCGGTTTGCCCGAGCATTGCGATTCTTTCGCTTTAACAAGAATTCAATCAAATGGCTTTCCCAACTCATTTTTACATGTGCGTGGCACATTATTTCCTCTGTGCGGCCGCACGCGCGCAGCTTACAGGGTACATTGACTGGGACTAAAAATAGGTAATAAAAGAGAACTCAAAGAACCAAAAGAGCATGTGGCATTACCGTCCCCTCCAGTAGACACAACCTGGCGCTCTACAGAAAACAGTTCAATTTCAGGGAATGGGCATTAACAGAGCAGGGAATCATCACAGAGGAGCTGACAGATGATATGACCACAGTGGATCAGTCAGCAGAGGAGAAGATCCTGGTTGAGCCAGTGGAGGAGACAATCACGGCAGAGGAAGGGACCACAGCAAACCTGGAGACCCCCATGGAGGAGCCAATGGAGGAAAGGACCACGGTGAAGATGGAGATCCCCATGGAGTAGCCAGTAGAAAAGAAGCCCTCGGTGGAACCAGCAGAGCTGGAGCTCCTCAAAATGCTGGCAAAGCAGGGGACTTCGGTGAACCCAGACAAACAGAAAATCTGGGAGGTCCATCAACTGGCGGTGATGCAGACCACTTGGGTGGAGTCAGCAGAGATAGGACAGGTCCTAGTTTCTGAGTCAAGATGGGGAAAGAAATGATTGAGACTTCCGTGGTTGAGACAAGTGAGCGTAGCGTGGCCTCTAGTTGCCAACTTTGCTTGCCTGGTTAGTCCAACATTTTGTTGTAGGCTAGAGGGAGCAATATTAGCCCTGGAGGACAGTAGCCCCAAACAAGAAGCTTCCTCTTCAAAACACAAGATGCTGCTTTCAGTTTAGGGCACAAAGCAGCAATGAGGGAAACTGGGAACAACCTCACTGCTGGCATAAAAAGCGCCAAGGTCACATATACCCGAAGGATCCAGGAACTTGTCCAGGTGTGTCTAAACTCGGTCCTGGAGGACAACTGTCCTGCAGAGCTTAGCTTCAAAGTGCCTCAGCACACCTGTCTGGAACTTTCTATTAAGCACTGGTAAGACCTTGATTAGCTTGTTCAAGTGTGTTTAGGGCAGGGCAGTGGCCCTCCATGAGCAGGATTGGACACCCCCAAACTAGTCTAATCCAGGAAACTAATGACCCTGAGGCAGCAGTTTTCAATTCCAGTCCTCGAGAATGGAACATATACGCTCGCTTTGAACTGGAATGTTCAAACAGGGGTGTTCAAACCTGCTCCCAGAGTGCCACTGTCCTGCAGAGTTTAGCTCCAACTCTAAACACACCTGTATCAGATAATCAAGGTCTTTAGACTTCAGACTAGGTACTTCCAGGCAAGTGTTGGAGCTAAACTCTGCAGAATGTTGGCTCTCCGGGAGAAGGACTGGACAACCCTGGGATGAAGGATCTTACTTACTACAAGAGCAACAAATACAGTAATGCTCCTGTTGGGGATCCCTCTTTGCCCAGTACACTGAACAAATGATTATTTTTTGCATATTTTGAGAAATCTAACAGCACTCCAGCCACGAAAATCACCCCACCAGCAGACCACTAGGTGCTGAAGTAAAAAGGACTCTGCAGAGACATAACCCACACAAGGCTGATGGCATCCCCAGATGGGTGCTGAAAGAATGCTCAACCCAGCAGAATGATGTCCATGGCTGCGTTCCACTCCACTTTTAGACACACACTCACGAACTTCCATAAGCACTTCCCCTCGGGGGAATCCCCGCTGCCATTTTGAAGTACGTTCCATTTCATTAAGTGGACGAGGAAGTTTATATGGACAGACCCTCGACACCTCAATTTTTTACAGAGGGAGCGAGTCTGCTTCATATGCACACTTTAGTCTGCTCCATAGGCCACAATGCAACATGATTATGAGGTCATCACAGATTGCCTTCAATTTATCCTCACTCCAAACAACTCGATAATATAAAAACAGCTGAAGCATACCTATATACATATAGAATGCTGCACCAAATAAATTCCTAAGGGGAAAAATGTAAACAATAAACCAACTCCATAGCGGATTCTAAGTGATCAAGTCAAGTCAAGTCAAGTCACCTTTATTTATATAGCGCTTTTAACAGTACAGATTGTGTCAAAGCAGCGTTACAAGTATCAAATAGGAAAATAGTGTGTCAATAATGCAAAAGGACAATAGTATCTGTGCAATCAAGTCGACAATATCGCTGGAAATTAAGTGTCCCCAACTAAGCAAGCCAGAGGCGACAGTGGCAAGGAACCACAACTCCATCAGTGACAGAATGAAGAGAAAAACCTTGGGAGAAACCAGGCTCAGTCGGGGGGCCAGTTCTCCTCTGACCAGATGAACCAGCAGTTTGTTCCATGTTGCAGCAAAGTCAGATTGTGCAGAGGACTCATCTGGTTCCCGTGGTCTTGTCCCGATGGCCATCCAGGTGACGAGGTCTTCACTGTGGATCTGTCTCTGGGGCTCATCTAGTTGTCCTGGTCTCCGCAGACATTCAGGGCTGTGGAGGTCATCTCTAGGTGCTGGTCCACCATCTGGACTGGATACGGCTTGATCTGGGTGACTGCAGTGACCATCTGATCTGGATACACACTGGATCTAGATCAGCCGCTCTACAGGCCAGTGTATTAGATAAGTAGTAAAGCAAACGCTAAAGCTTACAGCACCTGGTATTCCCAGGTGGTCTCTCATCCAAGTACTAACCAGGCCTGACCCTGCTTAGCTTCTGAGATCAGACGAGATCGGGCACGCTCAGGGTGGTATGGTCATAAGCCATACCACCATACCAAGGGCTTAGGACATTCCAATTCAGCCCATTCCATGGGTTCCGCTAGTAGTGGGCACCAGTGTTGGGAAGGTTACTTTGGAAATGTAATAGGTTACAGATTACAAGTTACCCTATTTAAAATGTAATAGTAG
>NW_015548217.1:2472213-2477993 GCF_001515605.1 Sinocyclocheilus anshuiensis | reverse complement strand
AATAATAATATTAAAATAGCGGGCCAAATCGGCTGCCAGGCCACCGGGAATTGTCCCGGTTCTCCCGATGGCCAGTCCGCGCCTGATTTCCACAGACACGCAGAACGTGCAGGATTCATATAGTCTTTTCGCGGCTTAATATTTTACAGACACTAGTCCATATCGCGTTTTGATTCAAGTGTACTGACCTACTTTTGATTTATTCGTCCAAAATGTGGCATATTCCGTCCGCGTTAGGCTATAGGAATTCCGTTTTTATGACTGGATTCTACGAACCAGTCTGTGTTTTCCGCATCGCGGAAATTATAGGGCCGTATGTCTCATAGTCAGTGCAATTTGGGAAAGAAATCAATTAAATCTGTATGTGGATGTGTGTAAACATTCAAATGTAATCCCCTTTGTAATCGTTAACATTTTCATAAGTAACTGTAATTTAATTACACATTTTTTCTTAGTAACTGTAACTGATTACAGTTACATCTATTTTGTAATTAAATTACGTAACGCCGTTACATGTAACAAGTTACTCCCCAACACTGGTGGGCACTCATGCAACGTAATCAATGATGTACATCCAAGTAAATGAGATGGAGGGAAGTTTGCGAGTGAAGGGCATAAGAAATCGACTGGAACGTAACCCTTAAAGACATATTTAACCCTCTGGTGCTCCTCATTTGGGAGTCACACTTGTGGTCTTCACGGTCAAAAGTGACCAGACACTTAAAATGTAATTTATTTTTTCGCCCCAGTAAAATCAATGTAATATATTTTTGTTCAATAATATTTTTTCTTTTGTATTTTGAGATAATTTCATTGTACTATTTCATATTTATGCAATAATTATGATCAATTTCTGCCCATTGAAAATAATACATATTAATAATATATATATATATATTATATATATTATAAAAATATAATATATATTTTTATATTACTTTTCAAATAATGCAGCATTTCATGTTAAAATCGAGTCAATGCCTTTAAAAATCCAATTTTTAAGCCATATTAGTGCTATCTGGTGGGAAGAAAAACATCTGCAATTCCACGATTTAGCCCATAGATTCCTATATAGCGCTATATAAATTCTATAAATTCTCTAATTGTTTTCAGACATAAATACTTATTTTTATTAAGTTGTGGGTTTGGATATATATTTAGACACTCTCAAAGACAACTGTTTTTAAAGGTTTAGATTTTTTTCGGTTTGAAATTTTGATTTGAAGCGTCATCAATAGCCTACTTTAAAGGGATAGTTTCTGGTCCCCATTATCTTCCATGGTATTTTTTTCATACTGTGGATGGAAGTCAATGGGGAGCTTATTTGATTACCGTCATTCTTCGAAAAATATCTTGTTTTGTGTTCAGCAGATGGAAAAAAAAATTATACAGGCTTGGAACAACTTCAGGGTGAGTAATGCCCGTCTGACACCTCATGAATTAAGCCCTGCTTTTCAATCGCCGATAGTTTTGTGGAAATCGCAGACAAATGCCTGAAATCTGAGGCAAATTTGTGCTCGTTCACATGAGTAACAATTGTGTAGTGTGCGTTATCAAAGATGTGATCAAACAGAAGCCTCAATGTGTTGCTGATGCCTGTGAGATATTTAGCATTCTAAATATCTTGACCTGTCGGTGACTCACAGTCCTGCAGTGTGAAATGTGCTTCGACTGGAAATGGCATCAGCAGCGACCTACAGCCAATGAGAGAGCACAATACAAAGCAAGGGAAAGATCAGGGGGCGGAGTCATAGATCTGAAACGTAACATCAGCACGCATGGCTTCTGCTTGCAATTGTTTCTCCTTCATATTTTAATTTTTAATTTTTAATTTTTCACTGCAAATTAGTGACAACTTGGATTGCAAGCTTTTTTCGGGCTACCATTTTTGACAGCAATAAATGCATTCTCGTGTGAGAACGTCTCTCACATTATCTTACGTTATTTCCGCTCAACTGCTGATGCCATATCATACACATATCAAAATTGCTTGGTTGAAGGTAACCCAATTTGGGTTGTTTTGCAACCCACTGATGGGAAAATATGGACAAACCCAACCATTTTCAATTCATTTTCAAGTCATTTTTCCAGTCATTTTCAATCTAGAATGTTAGGTTGTTCATTAAACCAAGCATATTAAATAAGTTGATGATAGTTTTGCTAGTTCATTAAAGGAATTCTGTCTTATTATTTACCTTATACATGGGTTAATATTTCTGGATTAATTTATATGTGACCCTGGACCACAAAACCAGTCATAAGGGTCAATTTCTCGAAATTGAGATTTATACATCATCTGAAATCTGAATAAATAAGCTTTCCATTGATATATGGTTTGAATCTAAGGGTGCAAAAAAATCACAATACTGAGAAAATCGCCTTTAAAGGTGTCCAAATGAAGTTCTTAGCAATGCATAATACTAATCAAAAATTAGGTTTTGATATATTTACGGTAGGAAATTTACAAAATATCTTCATGGAACATGATCTTTAATTAATATCCTAATGATTTTTGGCATAAAAGAAAAATCGATAATTTTGACCCATACAGTGTTTTTTTGGCTATTGCTAAAAATATACCCAAGCGACTGGTTTTGTGCTCCAGGATCACATATTTCTTAAAATTTTGTAAAATACACCACACAATCACTGTTTACACAATGCACCCTTTATTTTAGGATGAATACAATTCTAAATGCAGCATTTATTTTATTTTATTTTTATTTTGCATGTGTGCAATATTACCCACATTTAAACCTGTTTAACAAATAACATTTTAATTCATGTGTAATCAACCATTCTGTTATCCCTTTCCCCCGAAATGGGGAAACTTTTAATGCTTAAATAGTTTTAATATGACTTTAATGTCTAATATTACTTCAATTCTTGGGTATTTTTTATAATGAGCTACTCTTAACTTTACTTGAGTCAGTATCGTAAAGGTATCTTTACTTTTACTCGGATATGACGATTGGATCATTTATACAACATTGACTGTCTACAACATTTCTTTCCTTAACAAAATGCATAAGTTACATCTGACATGCATATAAGGAAACCAACTGAACATGGATCCTGGGTTATAAAGTGGCCATCAAACTACCTGTTTGGGGATGGAGTTTGATTGCTGTCAACCTAAATTTTCATCAAACACCTGAACCAAATGGGCCTTAATCACTTAACACCCTTTAGGTAGCACCTGTCTCAATGAGCTCATTTTACAGTCACGTCTTTGCCCATTTCAGAACTTTGAAACCCTTTGAGTATAAAGCCTTCATACACATCGTGGTTCTTGAACAGGGTTTTGCAGATTTGCTACAGGAACCGGGTTTTGGCTTGTGATAAAAAGATACAAAGATAATTGTTGTAGTTGAGGACTGATAGAGTATAAGAATTTAATTGTCTAAAATGGTGAGATAGCGGTTTGTTTTTGCACTGAAACCGGAGAACTGAATCACAAAAATGTGTAATATTTAAGTGTTATCATTTTGTTCTAGGAAAGAGCTATGCATTTCTAGATATTTTGAATGGATCTGTCTGATAATTACCTAACAGAACTGGCCAGAGTGTTTGTACTATTGCTGGGTTTTTTTTTTTTTTTTAGATGAATGCTCTTATAACCTGCCTTGCTGCTTGTCTGTTGCACGTGGTGCACAGTGCACCAACCTCTGTTTGTAAGTGTTTTTGTAATTTCCATGACTAATGTTGCATCATTGTGTATTGTGATGTTTCAAAATAACTCTCCCTTTTCATGTGCTGCTTCTTAGCTTGGTGCTATCATAGGCCTTCATGTAGTAAGTATTTTTTTTGCAAACTTTGAATTTATATAATACGTGTTTCACTGCTGTTAAAAATTAGAGCTTATACATCATTTGATGTTAATAACTAAGTGACGATGTGTTGAATTTTTTAATTTTTTTTCCTGCATCTCAGGTTATGTTGCTTGGCCTGTAATCGCAGAAAAATACTGTAATGGCACTCAACAGTCTCCAGTAGACATTGTAACCGCCAATGTGCAGGCTAATGCTAATCTGACTGCTTTCACCTTCACTGGCTATGATGACAATGCAACCTTAACTGAGATTGAAAACACTGGCACGATGAGTAAGTAGCGTGTTTCTATTTCAGCTTTTGTGTAAGGGGAAAAACTTGCTGACTGGGAACAGAATCCGTTTAATGTGTTGTGGTTTCACTCAGTTCAAGTTACACTTGATCACAAGAAAATGCATGTGGAAGGAGGAGATCTGCCAGGCCTGTTTGCCAGTACGCAGTTTCATCTTCACTGGGGTAATGGCAGCGCCACACCTGGATCTGAACATCGTGTGAATGGCAAACGATACCCTATGGAGGTATGAAAATCAAGTAACTAAAGCTTTTGGTTTATACTGGTCTTCTAGAAGGATTTGTGTGTTTCAGTTGCATATCATGAATAAGGCGGAGCGCAATGGCAGTGTGCCCAGTGATTCAGTATTGGCAGTTCTTGGTATCTTCATTGAGGTATGTCGCCTTTTTTTCTCTGATATTTGGAGAAATTGTTCAATTGACTGTTAAATGAAATCACCCACAGGCCTCTAATGACACTAGGAGACCAGAGAGCTGGAAGACTTTAACGTCTTATCTTGCAAAAATTGCCAGTGCAGGTTTGGACACGATCCTACAGTATTAGGAAAGTGGTTCTGTATGCAAATGTACAGAAGTTAATGGATTAAATGGGTTGCAGGTGATAAAACGCACGTTTCCGACAAGCTCACCATGGATGATCTGCTTTCTGGAGTGGACAGGACTAAGTATTACCGTTATCTTGGGTCTTTGACCACACCAAACTGTGATGAAGGTGTGATTTGGACCATCTTTAAAGACCCCATTAAAGTCAGCCGAGATTTGGTAAGTCTAGACAGTTTTCACAAATATTTAGGCCTAAATTCAAGATTTTCACTTAAATTGGATTAGTTTTAATAGGCTAAAACATAATGTGGTGCATCAGTCATGCATAGGATTTCATAAGACTTATGCAAGAGACTTAAGCTGATTGAATGCCATTTGAACAAATGAATCTTGAAAATTGATGCAAGTATAGTTCCACCAAATGGTTGTAATTTTTCAAATACATTATCCCCCGGTTTCACAGACAAGGCTTAAGACTAGTCCCAGACTAAAATGCATGTTTGAGCTGTCTGAACTGAAAATATCTTGCTCTGACATTTCTTAATGGCAGTGTCAAGCTGCACACCTGTGAAGTTTTCTTCCAAGGCATTTTTGTAAAAGTTGCTTAAATATCTTAATTTAACTAAGGTCTAGTCCTAGCTTAAGCTAAGTCCTGTTTGGAGTGAAGGATCAAAGTGGCTCTTTTGATTTCTCCCAATAGATTGATCTCTTCACTACGACGGTCTACATCAACAAAACCTCCAACTCTCCACTAATGACCAACACGTTCAGGGGTGTTCAGCCCATCAATGGCAGGGTTGTGATGTCACAGAGAGCAGGTACCAAAATTACTGGCCTCATAAAGCCAACATCAGGTACCAAAACTACCGGGTTTGTAGGTACCAAAACTACTGGCCTTATCAAGTCAACATCTGGTATCAAAACTACTAGAATTCTAAAGCCAACATCAACTGCAACAAACCTATCCCAGGCTTTAATTTTTCCTCTGAGTGTCATACTCCTGTACTGCATCCTACCTTTGTAAACCGGTTCACAAAATGCTGAGATTAAGATGGCTTTATGTGATTGTGAAATATTCAATTTAATGTTATAGATGGTTTAAAAAAAAAAAAAAA
>NW_015548217.1:2470161-2472025 GCF_001515605.1 Sinocyclocheilus anshuiensis | reverse complement strand
AGGTTTAAAAAAAAAAAAAAAAAAGTATAAAAAAAAAAAAAGCATCAGCAATGTCAAGTAACTTCACTAATGTCAATTTTTAACTGGCTTAATGTTGTCAAGGTTTAATTTCATTGTAGAAGTGTTTCCTCGTTCTCCGCTTGTTTCCTGCAACTGTTTCATATGAAACTGCCTTCCAGGTTGTGCACTAAAGGTCTTATTTGGTTGTAGCGCTGGGTGCGTTTTATAGGGCGTTAACTGTTTGATTTGCATGCACCACGTTGAGAAATGAGCTGCTTGTGGTTTTTGCATAAATGCACTTATTGTAACATGACTTAAGTGTCTGCTTTACAGATTGAAGTGGAATGTTTCTTTTGAAATGAAAGTAGGCAATGTGCTGAGGGCGGAGGCCATGTCACCGATTCAGCTATTTAGTTTTTGAAAAATTAATATTTTCTGCCTTGAATAGTTAAACCGTATCTAGTGCTTGTGATTTGTTTCTCACTCGGATTTTGGCTTGTAGGTTCCCATAAGTGTCACTGTAAATGCTGGGATTTTTTTTTTTAAATTGCATCGGTTTTAAGCTTAATTCATTAAAGTTTATTAAAACCATTTATGGTATGTAACTTTCATTTTGTGTCTGTTAATCATTTCACAGCAGGGAGGCGAATGATTCTACTGTGTCTTTAAATGATGTGAAAAAGATGAGGTCCTATACTTGCACTTTTCCACATTTGATGCCAATAAACCATCCTATAATCAGAGCTCGGTAGATTACTTACAAATTGTAGTCCGTTACAGATTACATGATGATGAACTGTAGTTAGCGCTGTAATCTAGGTTAGTCACTTAAATTATTATTATTTTTTTTAAATCCAACTTGTTTCAAGCTCACAGTTTAAACATACATTGATAAAAACGGTGTATATTCAAGGTTTTGATAACACAAAGCATTGTTACTTTAAACCAGGGTTTCCCAAATGGCTTAATGTGTTTAAAAAAAAAAAAAAAAAAAAAAAAAAAAACTGCAGTGGGTTTGAGTCGCTTAAAGCTACTAATTAATGTAAAATAAATTGAAACGTGTCAACGCTGAAAATAGAAATCTTTATTTTTGTACATGCATTGACCTTTTCTAGACTTTTTGTTTGAGTTTTGTGGGAGTGAGTGATCATGTAACTTTGAATGTACAGTTTATTTTTCATGCATGGTGATCATCTGGTAAGTTTCACAAAGTTTAAAAAAAGTCTAGTAAAAAATATTGAATATGTCCTATAGTGTCTAAAGACTGTCTCTTTTGTGCTATTTAAAAACTAAATATTACAGACACGTAAAATGAGAGTAATAAAGATTAATTTCTGTGTGTTTGCATTAGCTACGGAAAGATAATGGATGCTAGATTTGTGATGCTGATCGATTAGAGTGGGTTTTATCTGGTCTAGGACAAAATAACATTTGGAATGACAAAAGTGTGGATGTTGAATAAACGGAGCTCACTATTGAATTTCCATCCCTTTGGCTCAAATGGGATGGCCTCACAGGAACTTTCTTTCCCAGCTGTTGGCCACTCTTTGTGGGTCGAAACTCATTACAAAAGCTGACTCCAAGTGGAAAATTATTCCAAAAGCAAATGGGCATATGATTTTTTTTTTTTTTTTTTCTCCACACAATAACATCGGTGCTGTCCCCAGTGATGCCTTTTGTATGCTTTTGCATTAATACAGTAGTGGCACCTTTGAGAATAACTGTATTGAACAAAATATTGACAGATATCTGTCAAAGAATGTTGAATGTGCAACTAGTAAATAGAGAGTCAGTTGGGATTATATGCAAAACAATTTTACCAGCTTTTGTGTGTGGTGCAAAGGTTGCTTGGAAACCCGGTATT
>NW_015548217.1:2457488-2469174 GCF_001515605.1 Sinocyclocheilus anshuiensis | reverse complement strand
AGCAAATGGGCAAATGATTTTTTTTTTTTTTTTTTCTCCACACAATAACATCGGTGCTGTCCCCAGTGATGCCTTTTGTATGCTTTTGCATTAATACAGTAGTGGCACCTTTGAGAATAACTGTATTGAACAAAATATTGACAGATATCTGTCAAAGAATGTTGAATGTGCAACTAGTAAATAGAGAGTCAGTTGGGATTATATGATTTTACATTTTACCAGCTTTTGTGTGTGGTGCAAAGGTTGCTTGGAAACCCGGTATTCAGATGTTTAAAAAAAAAAAAAAAGATTTTCAGTGCATTTCCGCTTCCCGTTTCCACACAAATAACACTAACCAAAGCAAATTATATTCATAATATAGATATTTTCACGAGATTGCATTAATTTGTTAATAATCTGCTATATTAAAAGAACTACAGTAGTCAACATTTGAAGTGGATCAAAAGCATTCATCAAAGTTGTCTTAAGAACACATTTTGGTTTTAGGTTTTATGACAACTTTGATTAAAGGTTTTGATCCACTTCAAAGGTTGACTATTGTATATAAACTATGCAATTTTTATTTATACCATCAGATAGTCTCTTAAATCCATTCACTGATCATTTCTATTTGTGTTAATATTTGTACTTAGCCTATTTTTAAATATTCATTTTATTTTCTACAATTCAGGTATCTTTTTATCCTATTAATCTTTTCATGCTAATAAAGTAATTAGCAAGTCAATAAATCAAAGACTCCACAAAAAAACACTATATTCACAACTGAAATAAAATGAATCATTTACTTCTAAGATCTTGATCTCATTGCCAAGAGGTTTATACTATATGTTGTTTCTGATGTTCCCTTGGATTGATATGATGTAGCAAGCAACCAACAAAACAGAGTTAACCAATCAGGGTATCATAGCATGATGTTCAGCTCCGTTAAAAATCTTGACCATCCACATTTTTTAAAATACTGTACATTCTGTCACTTTTGTTAAAAAAGCAACTTATTTGCATGACTCTTTCTTCTGTAACAGATCTTGAAAGCCTACATTCTTCCAGTACAGATTTTACACCTCTGCAAAGGAAATTAATGGACACTGAAGCTTTTAAGCTTCAAAATAGATGTAAAAGCTTCGTTCACTATTTTCCAGGTCTTCTGAATACATTTTGTGAGTGACAGAATGAAATGAAGGTCATTATTAACTGACATCAACGGAAGCTCTCCTTGACGCATCATGAGAGTGATGTCTGACTCATCAGCGATTCATTCTTTTGAGTCTGATCTTTTCAATAATTCAGTTGATCTGGTGTGGCCAAATGAACACCAACTAATTAAATATCATCTAAAACCTGAAACTGTTCAAGGAATAGTTCAGCCAAAAATGAAAATTTGCAGAAAATGCACTCAGTTTCTGGCTGTCCAAGATGTAGGTGAGTTTGTTTCTTCATTGGAACAGATTTTGAGAAATTAAGCATTGCATCACTTGCTCACCAATGGATCCTCTGCAGTGAATGGGTGCTGTCAGAATGAGAGTCCAAACAGCTGATAAAAACATCACAATAATCCACAAGTAATCCACAGCACTCCAGTCCATCAGTTAATGTCTTGTGAAGCCAAAAGCTGTGTGTTTGTAAGAAACAAATCCATCATAAAGATTATTTTAACTTTAAACCGTTGTTTGCAGTTAAAACACTTTGCTTTCTCCAGTGAAAACATCATCTTGTCTGAATCAGGAGAGAAAAAAATACACAGATCAAGCACCATTTACAAGCAAAAACAATGATTTTGATGTGAGAGGACAACAGATGGACTTTTTCACTGGAGGAAGTGTTGTTATGGATTATCGACTCGTATTTTGGTCAGAAGCAACAGTTTGAAGTAAAAAAACATCTTAATGTTGTTGTTTTTTTATTATTATTTCTTACAAATACACAGATTTTCACATCACAAGATGTTAACTGATGGACTGGAGTGGTGTGGATTATTGTGATGTTTTTATCAGCTGTTTGGACTCTCATTCTGACGGCACCCATTCACTGCAGTGTGAAATGCTAAATTTCTCCAAATCTGTTTCAGTGAAAAAACAAGCTATTCTACATCAATTTTCAGCAAATTTTCATTTTTGGGTGAAGTATCAGAAATATTAAGGTAATAATGATCTGGAAATGGTTTTACAGGTGCAGTACAATGCTGCTGCATTACAACACAGTTCCACAGTGGATTTCTTTGTGTGAAGTGTGTGTCCTTGTTTGAAATTCAAGCCTATTAGTAAACCATAAACATCTTGATTTAAGAACAAAGATGGGATTTGCTGCCAGTATTTATGAGATTATCAATTCATCAAACGTTGAAGTGAGTATTGCCAACATTAAATTGTAGTGTTACACATTTCCTTATCTCAAAGGTAGGCCTATCTGAAATATAATCGAGGGAGTGTGTAATCCAGAGTGTCTGCTGACTGTTGAATGCTTCTACACAGACCACTAAAGGATCAGGTTCCATTTCAAAGGGCGGAAAAGAACAAACTGTACTATTACCTGCTTTCAGGTGACATAAATGTGGGTGTAAACTACTGTCACGCTTGGTATTTTGTCCTACTTTCTTTATTGTTAAATGGATTGTGTTCATTGTTCAAAATTGCCTTCATACGATTAATCAAATTGTTCTTTCATTGTATGGAGAGCGTGCAATTTCAGTAAAACGATATTAGCACTTTCAATTCCACTCATCTTCAAATGAAATCTTAATACAACACTGTTGTGTAACATTACAGATACAGGTACATGTTACAATATTTTAAAATAAAAAAGAGCATAATTATAATAATGACAACAATCCTTTTTAAGATAATAATTTGATTATTATTAATATTTATTAATATTGATTAATATTTTATGGATTAAAATGACCATAACAGGACTATTTTTCATTAACTAAATAAATTTAAACCATAAAACAGCATGTTTGTTATTTGAAATGTAAACATTAGCTGAAATAAAAAAAACTTGCCAAGGCAACATTTATTTTTAAATTTTAATTCAAGAACTAAAGTAACAAAAACGAAATAAAATTCAATTAATAATAAAAAATAATGACAACTATGTAGACATAAATAAATCTAGTCAAAATATCAAAAATGCACAACAAAATTACTAAAGCGTTAACTAAAATTTAAAGTGAAAACAGCAAATTCAAAAATAAAATCTAATTCAAAATATTGACAAAAATGTTAATGTCAGTGATACTTAAATAGCTCTAGACCATATAAGAACTATAACAAAAATACAAAATGCTTATAATTACATAAGTATAATATTTAAAGGGATGTCATCACTTACCCCCATGTCTTTCCTACCTGTATGTCTTTCTTTCTTCATAAAAAAAGGTTTAAAAAAAATTTTTTTTTTGTACATACAATGAAGACGATGTTGTTTTTTACCCCACTGACTGTCACTGTATGGTCAAAAACTGTGTGTTTAGGAGAACGAAAACAGTTTTGCAATGGCATGAAATATACCATTTGAATGCACTTCCCCTTCAAGAGAACATACAGTATGTTTCAGTGTCGTTGGTGGGAAACTAGTGCATCAAAACTCCCTTCACTGTCCTGTCTACTTTCTGATTTCTGACATTGCTGTTTTTGAGCAGTCCTCCTTTATATAAAAAACCTAAGAAACCGAGGAATTCATCTTACAGAAATCTAATCTTACAGTTAAAACTTATTATATAATGCCTGCATATATCAATGCATAGATGCATTTATTGTAATTCGGTCAAATGCTCAAATACTTCCACTGACGTGATGTGACGATAATTTTTTATAGTTTAGGTGGTTCACACACACTCGTGTCTGGTTTAGTATCCTTGTGGGGACTCTAATGGTTTTTGTACTGTACAAACAGTACATTCTATCGCCCTAAACCAAACCTACACCTAAACCTACCCCTTACAGAAAAATTTCTGCATTTTTACATTCTCAAAAAACTCATTATGTATGATTTATAAGCTTGTTTCCACATGAGGACTTCAATTTAGGTCCCCACGGTGATACGAGTCCCCATGAGTTGGTGTGTATTCAGGTTTAAGTCTCCACCAGGATAGAAAACAAGGTCACACACACACACACACACACACACACACACACACACCCACACACACACAGAGACACAGACACAGACGCACACACACACACACACACACACACACACACAGAGACACAGACAGACAGACAGAGGTGCCACTCAGTCAGCTGGTATTTCTGACCTCATGATGCGCAATGTCTAGAATGCTAAACAGCCTTTTTTATCTCAGTGCATGACCATGGGACATGTCCTAGTTTGTTTTCTAGGTGGTTTCTTTTAAAATTGTTTTGTGCTCACAAACAAATGATTGCTGCAGAACGTCTTTCCAATTCAATTTTGCCTAAAGGTTAAATTGTAACTAGCCTTTCCAGATGACAAAATGTTCCTGAAGCTATAGGTACATTTAAGGTGTGTGTAGGTGAAGTCTGAACATTCCCGTTCTAATGACGTTGATTGATACAGTGACAGAAGCCAAACAGTCACATGTGACACCGAAATATTAATTTATGCATTTATCCAAAGCGACTAACAGTGCATTCAGGCTATACATTTTTACCAGTATGTGTGTTCCCTGGGAATTGAACCCACAACCTTTTGCACTGCTAACACAATGCTCTACCACTGAGCCACAGAGAACGTGTTAGAAGAAAGTCTGAGCAGGGTTATTTCTGTTAACTAAAACTAAAACCAAAAACATTAAAAAACATAAAATAAATGTTTACTGAAAATACCAGGTACACACACACACACACACACACACACACTCTTAGTATTTCATTGAAAAACAATACTGAGTCCTGAAGTCTGGAATGAAAAATGTTCATGAAATCATTTTATAAGGTACAAACATTTGGAACATGTGGGTCATATTAGCAGTGATTAAATCTGGACAGGGCTCATGTACATAGAACATCGTGTGGTGTTTGATAACAATTTTGAGATGAGCTGTGCTGTCAGATAACAGATGAGCACATTGGTCGTGACAAAAAAGAAAAATCTTTTACAAATAAAGGTTAAAATACACACATTGACTCCAAAAAAATCTAATTATCTGATATTTTAAGAAACTTATTGACCTTGACACATTGTCTGTGTTTCCATTGCGTCAAATGATTTCGAATTGCAGAAAAAAGTTTTACAAATAAGTATGTTTTGTTTTTCAAAGTAATCGTAATACAATAATGCTTTCATCTCATGAATTTTGTTCTTTTAATGAGGCTTTTTCGTCATTGTGATATCATGAGGATTGCATTACTTGAATTGCATTTGTGAATTTAAGAAATTTTAGACCCAGACAAGAAAAGCATCAAGGTAGGACCCACATCTTCATCAAAATGTCCCAGCAAAATTAGTTCCTGGACAATGCGCTGAAGTATTAAACCTCTGCCCTGCTGTGTGTTAATGCCCCCATGTGGATCCTACTTGTCATCGCAGCTAGAGATCATATGGACCAGAATATCTCATGCCACCTTCATGGCATAAATTAATTCATTTAGACAAACCATTGTAATTGAGATAAACCTTTCATATAGCCACAGATGAAGCACAAAGTCAAATGGATTACAATTAATTATTTTGAACAATGCAATAGGATGGCAGCAAAAACAATAAATAATAAATTCATATAATTAAATTCATTTCATCCTCAAACTTTATCCTAAAAAAAAGATTAAAAATAAATAATTTTAATATATTTATACATTAAAGGGGTGGTTCACTGGGTTTTTTCTAGGCTTGATCGTGTTTATGGGGTGCAGTCTAACGTGTTAATGCTTCGTCTTTGTAACTTTGCAGATATTGTTTATGCTCAAACAGCAACATTACACACTAACTAATGTTAAAACAGTGAAATCGCAATGAACCACCCCTTTAAACTTGCATAGATCAAAACATGAAACAAAAGCTGCTCTTAAGTAATATTTGAATATTAGATATAATTTTAAGTGCTTTAAAACAGTCCTTAAAAATAATGATGATGATGATGATGATGATGTTGTTGTCTTTTTATTGCAAGTGGCCCTATATAAGGATACCTGGATAAAGCAGTAATATGATGAACAGTAACCAGGATGAAGCACTCATCTGTAAGGCTCCGTCCAGGCCACAGTTACATTCTCCTCGGTGACGTGGATTGGTAGGAAGTGTGGTTGGAGTTGGTTCTGGACACATCATCCAATCGACTGCAGTTGATTTGTGACTGACGTTGTCTTGGTCCAATCCTCCGCTCTTCAGAATCCAATATGAGTTGTCCTTGAAGAAATAGGCATCTCCTGAGAGGTTAAGAATTAAACTGTATGTTTATAAAATGCATTTAAGTTGGAGAAATGTTGATTAAAATAGTTCAATCTAAATAACAATATATTTCACCCAATAACATACTACTGCATTGTGTCATTCAGCATTCAAAATACATTAATGCTGCAGATTGAACGTTTACATTTACTTTTCTGGTGTCTTCTGCATTGCCAATCAAATAATGAGTGAAAAACAATTGTGGTTGATATTAATTCTGCATAATTTGTTATGCTGGACATGGAAGATCAAACAGAGCGCACTGAATTGTGAGTTTCTGTATTTGAAAGTGTCATTAATGTACAATACCAAATAAACTATTCTATTTATAATTATATTTTAACGATTTAGTTGAATAATTGCATAACCAATGACAGACAAAGCAGAATCCCAGTAAAAGAGAAAAGCTGAAATGCAAATTAAAATAGTTCAATCTAAATAACAATATATTTCACCCAATAACATACTACTGCATTGTGTCATTCAGCATTCAAAATACATTAATGCTGCAGATTGAACGTTTACATTTACTTTTCTTGTGTCTTCTGCATTGCCAATCAAATAATGAGTGAAAAACAATTGTGGTTGATATTAATTCTGCATAATTTGTTATGCTGGACATGGAAGATCAAACAGAGCGCACTGAATTGTGAGTTTCTGTATTTGAAAGTGTCATTAATGTACAATACCAAATAAACTATTCTATTTATAATTATATTTTAACGATTTAGTTGAATAATTGCATAACCAATGACAGACAAAGCAGAATCCCAGTAAAAGAGATTCAGCTGAAAGGCAAATATATATATACTGTATAAATACCCCATGCTTTACAGTACAATGAGTATTCAATTATAAAATATAACAATTTGTAGGCCAAACCCGGAAATGAGTTAGCATTTTAGCACTTCCAGCTCCATCGTCCTGAAGTCAGTGGGTTTTTTGAATGGGTTTTTGGCTAAATGTCTGAAATAAAATCTGTGGTGAACACAAACTCTAGATATTTTGACACTTTATGTTGTATTTTCATGAAAAAAAAAAATAAAATCAGAAATACCTCACTCATGATTTGTTTTAACCTTTTATTTGGCCTACTCATTAGTCTACTATTCTAACGCAAACTTTCAGGGAAAATGTCTATTAAAGAGTTTCAATTGTTTTTAATAGTGGTGACATTGAAGTTCGTTCATATCCTACATTTTACTTTTTCGTATTTAGGCTTTAAAATTCAAAGTTGTGTTCATTTGAGAATGAATAAAATGTGTGAGAATCATAAACTTTTGTTGGTCACGGAGCTTATTTTCTTCAATAATCCAAAAGCCAATGGAAAAATTCTACGGAGTTTTTGTCGTGAGAACCATGGTGACGCGAACTTTTAGATTGGCCTACAAAAATACATTATTACTGCAGTGCTCTATTCTGAACAGACTGATATGAGTGATAACAACTGAAGCCAAAGCTATAGTATAAGCTGATAATGTAGCAGACTAGCTGAAAATGCACTTGAGGTAAACTTTCTCTACATTACCGTCTCCCCAGGTGATGATGTCATCGGGGTCACTGGGCGCGCCCTTCCAGAGGGAGGAGTTTCTGGGATAACCCGCGTCTGGACGCCGCCTCCCAGACTCCAGGCCTTCGGAGAACCTCCAGAACTCTCCACCGCTGAAGATGTAGGTTTTTCCATTATGAGCCCAAATAAAGGCAGCGTCCACCCTCTTCACCTCACTTCCGTCATGAGAGATCAGCCCCCAGTCTGACAGCGGATGTGGGTAGCCAGAAACCGCCACGGTGTCTTTAAACACCCAGTACTGCGAGCCTGTGTGGAAAAAGTTACGCATTCACTTACAGAAATGTGCTTTTTCGAATTGATTTGTCCTTCCATTGTGCCCCTATTGAGTAAAAAGGAACCAACCTATGAAGAATATGATCCTGCTATCTGTTTTTCTTTCATAAACTGCATCTATCTTGTTAGTGCCGGGAGGAAGACCAATCCAGAAGTTTTTTATGAGAGCAGGGTGGAAGGACACAAGAGAACCAGTCCGCTGGATTCGCCAGAAATATGGACCTAGACAATATCAAAAGCCAAACGAAATGTTCTTCTACATTTGTGACAAATGAATTTAATGCAAGACACTGCAGGTAAATCCGCTGTTTCTCATCAATTCTAAGATTTTGGGCTATTTTTGTTCCCTAATTTCTCTTCTTTCAGACTAATGGAAAGAAAACATCCATAATACAAATGTGTTTATTTTATTGCACTTATCTATTTCCATCTTAACATTTCTTTGCTGGAAATTTGCACAAATGAGTGCATATTTCATTAGATAATGCATCATTTGCATATGTAGGCCTAACATTTATGCATTTACATTTATGAAAACTTGTAATAATCATGTGAATAATCAGCTGGAGAATGTATGATGACATCTATTATTTAAAATTTGTATTCTTGCATTAAAACAGCAGGCTTAAATCTTGAGCAAGTGGATTTTAAGATGATCAACTGGATCACAAAATCTGTGCATTTGTTAGATTAGTCATTGGATACCTTTAAAAAAGAAAACATCTCCTCTGATGTTTGCCACTGCATCAAAACCTCCTTCACAACGATTCTGGACTGACGGATCCGGTCTAGACAAAGAGAGAGGTCACACTTTTCATTTGATATTATTGAGTGCTGGAGAAGTGTGTATCTACGCTACCGTTCAAAAAGTCTCTTCTGCTCACCAAGGCTGGGTTTATTTGATACAGTAAAAACAGTAATATCGTGGAATATTATTACAATGTAAAATAACGGTTTTCTATTGTAATATATTGTCAAATGTAGTGCTGTCAAATGATTAATCGCGATATTTTAAAAATAAAAGTTTTTACATAATACATGTGCATAGTGTGTATTTATTATGTATATATAAACATAACATATTTTTCTTAAATATATAAATGCAGGTGTTTGTATTTATATATACATAATAAATATGCACAGTATACACTCATATATTATGTAAACAAAAACTTTTATTTTGGATGCTATTAATCGCGATTAATCGTTTGACAGCAATAGTAAAATATAATTTATTGCTGTGATCAAAGTGGAATTTTCAGCATCATTTCTCCAGTCTTCAGTGTCACATGATCCTTCAGAAATCATTCTAATATGCTGATTTCCAGCTTTAAAAAAGCATTTATTATTATTATAAGTTTTGAAATAGTTCTGCTGCTTCACGTTTTTGTGGAAATCATAATACTTGTTTTCAGAATTCTGGAGAATGGAAAGGCACAGCACAAACAAACAGCATCTTTTGGAATGTATAGGTCTTTACTGTCAATTTTGATCAGTTAAATGAGGTCTTGTTGAATAAATGTGTAATTTTCTCACTGACCCCGAACATTTGTATGGTAGTGTATGCGTCTTGATAAACATGACTTACTGTGATGGTACTTTGGGTCGAGGTGGACTTGGTGGTTTGGGTAAGTGTGATGTAGGATTATTTGGGGATGGTGTTGACAAGATGCTCTTCCTTCCTGTCAAGACACAAACCAGAACCATTATGATACCACCGTGTATTATGATAAACTGAAACAACAGGTTTTCAGACAATGATCCATAACTAATCTAATAAATGAAAAAAGAGTTACATTTACATTTCATTTAATTTTACATTCCCGCTGCATGTCCTTATTAAAGCAGCACTATGTAACTTTTGGCGCTCTAGCGGTTTAGTGATTCGGAATAAGACAAAAACGCGGTTTGGAAGATGAATTCATGATGTACTCGCTCATTATATACATTTTGCAAATTTTGAACACAGAAAAAGTTACATAGTGCTGCTTTAAAAGGGATAGTTTTTCACATAAAGCTATTAAATGATTTCAGACGACTTGAACTCTTTCATCGATCTTCCAGGTTTTCGAAATTACATGAAAGTGAGCACAATATTTATTTCTGGGTGATCTACTAGAAACTGCAAATACCAGAGCAGGTAACTAAAGCTTCTGACCATGCTCCTACCATAGAGTGACTGAATGGCATAGCGATCATCTTCTGGAAGAGTGTAGGATGCGACATCTCCAACAGGACCCTGGTAGTACGGCCGCATGATGGACGGATGAGAGGAGGAATGAGAGAGACCCAGGGCATGACCAAATTCATGCACAGCCACCGCGAACAAATCAGTGCCACTGTCATCTAAACAGATTGAGAGGATAAAAAGAGGAGCTTTTCATTTATGCATAATAACATTTGTAAGTGGGTGATTCATCAACTGAGGCCACTTTTGGCTGCTTAAAAGCAAGATAAACATCTTCAAACTACATTTCATATATGTAAGTGTAAACGATTAATCAAATGCCCAAAAATAAAGATGGCAGGCACTATAATAGTAATGAGTAACTCTCAGTTTTTTGGACATATGTTAGCTGTGCACTAATACTAAACTTATACACTTTACAGCTGAAGTTGTAAATAAAATATAGATTATCGGAATGTGTTTTACAAGAAAATACTATTTTACTGTTTTATGTTTAATTGGTAACACTTTCTTATTAGCATGCACATTACTACACTCTAAAAAATGCTGGACAACCCAGTACCCAGTGCTGGGTAAAATAGGGACAAACCCAGCAATTGGGTTGTTTTGACCCAGCTGTTGGGTTACTACCCAGAAGGTTGGGTTAAACATTTAACCAAACCGCTGGGTCAAAACAGCCCAACTGCTGGGTTTGTCCCTATTTTACCCAGCACTAAGTTGTATTTAACCCAGCATTATTTAGAGTGTAGCATATTGGCTATTTATTAGTACAATAAAGCACATATTAATGCCTTATTCTGCATGACTTTATTCTAGATCCCTTAATCCGACCCCATACCTAAATGTAACAACTACCTTATTAACTATTAATAAGCAGCAAAGTACACTCTAAAAAAATGCTGGGTTAAATATAACCCAGCGCTAGGTTAAAAAGGGACAAACCCAGCTATTGGGTTGTTTTGACCCAGCGGTTGGGTTACTACCCAGAAGGTGTTTGGTTAAACATTTAACCAAACCGCTGGGTCAAAACAGCCCAACTGCTGGGTTTGTCCCTATTTTACCCAGCACTAAGTTGTATTTAACCCAGCATTATTTAGAGTGTAGCATATTGGCTATTTATTAGTACAATAAAGCACATATTAATGCCTTATTCTGCATGACTTTATTCTAGATCCCTTAATCCGACCCCATACCTAAATGTAACAACTACCTTATTAACTATTAATAAGCAGCAAAGTACACTCTAAAAAAATGCTGGGTTAAATATAACCCAGCGCTAGGTTAAAAAGAGG
>NW_015548217.1:2438631-2457352 GCF_001515605.1 Sinocyclocheilus anshuiensis | reverse complement strand
TTAAAAAGGGACAAACCCAGCTATTGGGTTGTTTTGACCCAGCGGTTGGGTTCAAAACAACCGAACCGCTGGGTCAAAACAACCCAATAGCTGGGTTTGTCCCTTTTTAACCCAGCACTGGGTTATATTTAACCCAGCATTTTTTAGAGTGTAGGAGTTTATTGAGGGAAAAGTCAAGTGAATAAATGTTCCCTGTTCAAAAGTGTTACCGTTTAATTCAATGTGTTTCTTTGTAATTAATTGTGAAATTGACTAGCAATTTCTGAGTGAGAATTGTTTCTACATTACATTTCTTTCAGTATAGCAATAAAAATACATTCTCAAATATTAACTGGTTTAGTAACGACAGCTTAGAAAGCTGCTCTCAGATCAAGAAAATGTGAGAGAGAGAAGTCAGAAAAGAAATGACATTTCTGATTATCATTATTCATTATGTTTATCTGGATGAAATGTGTTTCACCAAATATAAACTCAAATTTTCTCAAATTAATGGCATGATGGAAATGACAGCAATGCTTATTTGTTAAGGAACAATGTCACTGTATGCGTAAAGTCAAAACTTTGGGAGAATTTATTGTTTTAGCATTTAAAAATTACGAGAAATTAATTTTATAGTTTATTTAAAAATGTTAATATAATATACTGGGGTTTAAAAGAAAATACATTTTCAGTAATATCGGAAGAGAGCAAAATCTAAACTAAATTGCGCTGGATAATGATACTAATTTGCAACACTGAACTGAATTGAAACAAAACTAAACTGAGCTGAAAAATGACACTATTCTCTTCTGTAGAGCTGCTTTACACCTAAAACTGAATTGGTTTAATAATAAACACTGTTAGTTTCCTGTTTATTCATGTGAAGCTACTTTGAAACAACCTGTGTTGTATAGACTTAATAAAGCATTTTTCTTCTGTGGAATAATCCATAAATATTCTGTAACCATCGGGACTGTCATTCATCTATTAACCACTGACTGAATATTTAATAAAGTCTCTTGCCTAAGTAGGTCCAGCTCTCCTCGTCGTCAAAATGTGTATCCCCAGCAACATCAGCCTCCCCTGGGAAGAAGGCATGAGCAAGTGTCCCTCCCTTCCCGTCAAATGGATACCCGTCGTCATGGAGCGAGCGGGCGAAAGAGATCTTGATATCAGCTCTGTCCTGCTCGCTCGCGGATGTAGCGTGAAACTTGAGGTTGGTGACGTCACTCCAGGCTTTGAGGGCATAGACCATTATAGACTCCACAGCATTGGGTTTGAGGAACGGAGGGAGGGATGGGTAATTCTGGATGCTAAAGAGGAACAAAGATAAGTCAGCGGCTGGGGTTATTGTATGGGACCGTGTTTGTTTAACAATGCAGACCTCCATGTGAGGTCAGACTTTTTCCAGCGAAGCCCAGTGGTCGCATATCTTCTTTTCCTCCTCCGCTTTTTCAGCATGTCCTCAGACCCTATAATGTCTGGTAGTGAACACCGTGGCGTGTTCATCAGTTTCAGGGTGTCATTGTCTAGGGAAGCACAGGACAGAAGGTCCCAGATCAATATATAGACTTACAGAGATACAGAGCCCATTACAATACATGAAATAAAAACCCATGTGGGGAGGAATAATTCTTTCTCTAGAAATGTATTGACCAAACTATTTACAAGCCACCAACTGCGGAAAAAGTCACTCTAAATCTTTTCATTACACTTGCGTTTATGAAGAACTGAAATTTGATTTGAAAAACCAACAGGGAAATCTACACTGCTGAAAGAAACGGGGGAAAACAGAAAGAAAGAAAAAAAACACACAGAAAAAGGCTTGTGAAACAATGCCGTTAGACCATTTCCTGCCTGTGTTGCACTTACCAAGTTTGCCTGTGTCTTTGAGGCCAGCGAAACGCTGCATTTCTTTGATGGCTCTCTCAATGCCTTCTTTAGTCTGCAGCTTTCCCGTGCGGGGGTCCGGAGGGGGCAGATATCCATACCTGCTTAACCAATCCTAAGAAAAATCACACGCTAAAAATGTTACTTTAACTTACCAAAGGCAAAAAGACACCTTTTTATATTATATGTGACCCTGGACCACAAAACCAGTCATAAGGGTACATTTTTTTAAATTGAGATGTATACATCATCTGAAAGTCGAATAAATGCTGAATCAAATAAGCATGACTTAACTGCATTAAATATGCATAATTAATATTAACATTAATTATTAAATTATGCCTTGATTCAGCTTTACCATGCTCAGATTTTTCATCAGTCAAAAAACACCAAAACCCACAAAGCACAAATGAGGTAAAGGTGCAGTCACACCCATAACGGAAAGAAACCGGATGTTTCAAACCTCACCAAACTGTTACAACACTCAATAAGGCTCTATTTCTTAAGAGTTGTCACCCTCAGTAAAACAAACACTGCGATTATTATAAACCAAAAAACTGAATGTGTATTTTTTCTTTCATCTGCAGTATTTTATAATTCCCCTTTTAAAAATCAGTAGTGAAAATACATAATCACTAAGGAGTTTTTAAAATTTTTTATAATTGAGACATCATTGACTCAAATGAAACTTTAAAATAATAATACCTAAAATAGGATAGTGTGACAGGAAGTAGTGGCAGGAAGAAAAGATCACAGGGGACCAGGAAATTTACAGACGTGTGTGTGTGTGTGTGTGTGTGTGTATGTTTTAAGAAACAATTTTAGGAGACTGGTTTTACTTTGAAGTTTAAGGCCCCAGTGTATTTAACAGAAGTTCAAACATCTGATGATGATGCAAAGTCATGCAGTTTTGTAACACTCTTCTTGTCATAGGACAAATTTCAACATATTTCTCAAGGTATGTCAGATACATAAACATGTGGTAAGTGATGAAAAAACAGGACTTTGATTAGCAATATCACACCAAGACAGCTATTGTTCAGAATATGTGCTGATATTGAGGTGTGGTCACATTGGCATTGCTTGGCGAAGGCTGGTGAGTGTAATCCAGTCATTTCACTAGGAATCCGCACAGTCATGAAAGTTCCCCACACAGATTTTTGCTCATGTTCAAGCTGGTCACTCAAATTCACTGCGCGGACCAAGAGAAGCTGTTTGGTTTGAAATCGACTTCTGTGTGAGCTGTTGACAATTGACTTTTTTTGCAAAATGTGACCACACCTTGATAATGCTTTTATACAACAGATCAATAAACCATAAATTAATACTGACTAACTTACATTTTGTTGAGTGAATGATACTCTGACTCACTCAAAGTAATCACTTTATGGAAGCTTGTTTGCACCATGGAATAAAAATAAAAACATAAATAAAATTAATTGTGACTTTTTATTTCACATTTTGTTCTGAGTATATATCTCACTATTCGTACCTTGTTTCTCCCAGTTCTGAGAGAAAAAAGTCGGAATTTTGAGATTTTAATTCCGAGTTTATATCTCACAATTTAGACTTGGTTTCTCGCAATTTTTTGTTTAAATCTGACAATTTGGACTGTGTTTTTCACAACTCTGACTTTTTTCTCAGAATTGTAAGTTTATATGAACAAAGTCTGAATAGTAAGAAATAAACTTGAAATAAAGAGCCACAATTCCCTTTTTCATTTTTTTAATCCCGTGTCAGAAATGGGCTTCCATACTTGTCACCAATAACTAACCTGCGGATAGAAATTGTTTGAAGTTTGATTCATTTGGACAGTTAACTCGCGCACTGAATTGTTTGCCTCGGTTTCTCACATTGTAACGACATTCTTAAGACAGAAAACAAAAAGAGCTCTGGGTAAGGTGGATATTTAGGCCTACCTGTCACCCATGGTAGTGATCAATGACAGGACTGATCGTTTATCAGCAATGGAGTTTTTATTTTGTGCATGCAGCTTGTGAACGACTGTAGGCTATTGCAAAGCCTATATATATACAGTATATGTACCAAAAAAAAGTTTGTTTTGGGACACTTTTGGGGGACTTGAGACGAAATTTAAAGGGTTAGTTCACCCAAAAATGAAAATTCTGTCATTGCATTAGCAATTAATCGCAACATGAAAAATTGATACCGGCATATCCCTACATCAGTGGTTCAACTGTAAAGTTACGAAGCTACGAGAATACTTTTTTGCGCAAAGAAAACAAAAATAACGACTTTATTCCACATTTTTGTCTCTACTGCGTCACTTGTAGACGCGCGTTCACGACAGTACCAAGACGCGAGCGTGTGAGTGTGTTTTCTTTGCGCAAAAAAGTATTCTTGTAGCTTCGTAACTTTACAGTTGAACCACTGATGTCACACGGACTACTCTGTCGATCATCTTGGTACTTTTCTGGACCTTGAACGTGGTAGTTACCTTGCTGTCTATGGGAGGGTCAGAGAGCCCTCAGATTTCATCAAAAATATCTTAAATTGTGTTCCAAAGATGAACGAAGGTCTTACGGGTTTGGAACAACACGAGGGTGAGTAATTAATGACAGATTTTTCATTTTTGGGTGAACTAACCCTTTAACTCTCTAAAACTGCCCAAGTGTCTGTGAGCAGTCTTCATTTGGACTTCTTCCTCTTTCTCTGTGTTGTCAGACATCATTTGTTTTCACTTCTACTTTTGATGACAAAGTCATACAAAGTTATTAACACGGCAGACAACATAAGACACGCATGATCATATCTGTGAGCTCCAGAATGTCCATTTCCTGCTGTTTGAAAGTGCCTGCAAACCATCAGTGCTACTTCTCTCTCATCTTTCCCAACCCCCCAACTGCCAGAGAGTGCATCTGAAAGCACTATTAGTGGTACATGACACTGTATCGCTAATGCCTTGAGAGAGAGAGACAGAGAAAGTAAGAGGAAGAGAGATACACAGTGATATATTAATGGCTAGACAATCTGGGTTAATTCCTGCTTCAATAAAACTATTTAAAGCTAGTATAATGACTCATCAAGTGGCTTTGTTGTAGATTCAAATATATGAAACTAGTAAATAGGATATACATAAAGAGATATAAAAAAATCATGTGACTGGTGTAATGCAATGGGAATATCCCTTTTGGAAGTGAAACCATTTACATGTGTGTATGTACAGTGAAAAATGTTCATATGCTTATTTGGTTAAATGGACTAAAATGATTATGATCAATTGGGATGAAGCTGTATTTGAGACAATTACAACATACAGTTCATGATTGCAAGATAGATATTTTATTGAAGGGTTTAATGCATACATGAAGTAGGTTGACTATCTTGAGTGAACACAACATCCACATATAGTACAAGAGGGTCAAAAATTGACATAAAAATATTTTAAAATACCGGTTTAAAGGAATAGTCAGATTTGGAGAAATTTAGCATAAAAGCATAACAGTAATCCACAGTTAATCTACACGACTCCAATTAATGTCCATCAATTATGGACTCGAATTCTGTCCAGAAGAAACCGTTTAAAGCTAAAACACATTAATGATAGATTCGTTTCTCACAAAAACACAGCTTTTCAATTCACAATTCATTAATTGTTGGACTGGAGTGGTGTGGACTACTTGCAGATTATTGTGATGCTTTTATCAGCTGTTTGGACTCTCATTCTGACGGCACCCATTCACTGCAGAGGATCCATTGGTGAGCTAGTGATGTTGGTAAAAATTCTCCAAATCTGTTCCAGTGAAGAAACAAACTCATCTACATCTTGGATGACCTGAGGATGAGCACATTTTTAGCAGATTTTCATTTTTGGGTGAACTATTCCTTTAAGCGTGGCTGTCATTAAATAAAAAGCGAGATTCTGAACAGTCTGAAATTAGTTAATTTTTCAGTTCAGCTTTTCATGTTGTGCTGATAACATTTGAATCAAAAAGTGTGTTGTTAATTTTAAAAGAATGAAAAAGAAGCAATTTCATTGTAAATCCTTATTTCTCTCTCTCCTCCACACACACACACAAAGAGAGAAAGAGCATAAAAAATCCATAAACTGTAGTTTAAGCACAGAGATAGTTTCCTAATATTCAAACATTTTCTCAGAGTCATAAATATATACTGTATGACACTATGTTCAATATAAATACTTTGGCTTGCCAGATGAGATATGCTGGAGATTTTTGCATATAGTATTCACTGATGTGATAGTCACTTTCTGCTTTTTAAATCAAACAGCTGTTCACTGGTCATTGATTAAGTGCAAATATAACTGGCTTTCAGTCCCTTCTCTGATTGAACTTGGCATTTGCCTTGATTGTCACAAGGTTACTGAGGTTTGTGAAAGGATAAGGTCAAAAACATTTCATAAAAAGTGATATATCACAGATCTGATTATGAAAATGATAACAACAAATAAATGACTTTAAAGGGAAAATTGCAGTGGAGAAATGAGGAATTATCATTAAAGAAGTTGAAACCACAGTTATGTTATTAAAACATCATAATATGATCCGCAATTCTGCAAAGTTGCTACCAGGAACTTACAGCAAGAGACATTTGCTAACAAACAGCACGAATGTCATTGCACAATGCTTCATCATGTAAATCATATACATTCCTGTTTGTCTGAAATTGAATGGAAGCAAATGCAGCACACTGTCATCAGATCTAAAAATATGGCTAAAATAAATGTGCATGTCAAATTAAGGAATTTTGTTCTTTAGGTTTAACCATCAGAGGATTATTTCCCTCAGCATTTAGAACATTTTGTTTTTGACCTTTTGTAAACATACATATTTAGTATTCTAATGCAAATTCTACCTCGCCTTTTCTTTTCACTGCAGTCTGGCCCAATACTGCCCCATATTTTGATCATTTCCTGGTACCTGGACAGGTACAGAAATGCCTGGAGAAATCAAACCTAAAGTAGAAAAAGATTAAAGAAAAATAATAATGCACTTTTATCTATTAAAATAATAATTCGGTCTAAAATTAAAATTGGCTGAAGATTTACTCACTCTCACCAAGATGTAGGTGAGTTTGTGTCTTCATCGGAACCGATTTTGGAAAAATGTAGCATTCCATCACTTGCTCACCAATGGATCTTCTGCAGTGAATGGGTGCCGTCAGAATGAGAGTTGATAAAAACATCACAATAATCCACACCTCTCCTGTCCATCAATTACTATTATTTGTTTCTTTCAGACACGCAGCTTTTCACTTCTCGAATTGATGGACTGGAGTGGTGTGGATTATTGTGATGTTTTTATCAACTCTCATTCTGACGGCACCCATTCACTGCAGAAGCTCCATTGGTGAGTGAGTGATGGAATGCTACAGTTCTCCAAATCTGTTCAGATGAAGAAGCAAACTCATCTACATCTTGGATGTAGTAGGTAAGCAAATTGTCGGCAAATACGAATTTTTGGGGGGCAAACTATTCCTTTAAAACAACCAACAAACAAATAACTAAATCAATAAATAGACAGGAGCTTTTGAAACTGTAATTGTCGGGATCTTGCGATGGATAGCACAGGGCTTTAGCTGTCCTACAGACAGTAAATGAAGAGCTGGTAGACTCACCTGTGCTGGTGTTAGCTGAAGGAGGAGGTGGTAGATGGGGAGAAGAGTATGACGTCTCAAAAGAGTGAGGGGCAGACGGGGATGGAGGCAGCATGCACGAGTATGAGGAGGCAGATGGAGAAGGAGCCGACTGCAAAGAAAAGTCCAATAGAGCGAAATGCAGTGAAGAACAGAATCATATACCAACATACTACTGTGCACAGTATGCATTTTATACTACATATACAGTATTAGTACATTACTATATTTGCCAAAATGTACAACAATAAGCATTGCATGTAAGCTGTACTGCTCTAAAAATTATTTTGAAACCATTTTCATTCAGAAATTGTTTAGATAAATTAATATTACTAAAAAAAATACAAATAACATTGAATTAAACATGATTTTTTTTTCATGTGCTTGATGATTTCATGTGATACTACTGATTGAAACGTTAATCATTAAATAATGCCTATCATTTTGCTCTGTGTAGACACTACTGCACATTCAGTGAGTAGTCAGCTAGTAGGCTATTCCATTCTAAAGACAGACAGATTTTCTGGTGATCACTGATGTCAGTTTCATTGTCACCACAAGAGGGCACTAAAACATAATAGTACAGATGCACATAGCCCTGAAAAATTGGTAGTGCAATGTTTTGCGATATAGAAATGTGAACCTCCTAAAATGAGCAGTAGTGTCTCACCTGAACCCCAGAGTAGACTGACAGAGTGTTGTAACTGGGGAGAGCCGTGTCACTCTGACTGAACATGGATGCTAAACACACATAAACAAAGACGTGAGAAAAAAAATAATAAATCAAAAAACATATGAGGTAGGCTACAGCACCCATCCATAAAAAAAGTGTCTCACACGGCTCCGGGGGGTGAACAAAGGTCTTCTGTAGCGAATCGATGCATTTTTGTAAGAAAAATATCTATATTCAAAACGTAATAACCCCTTTAATGTAGCTTGCAACAACAGTTGTACACTGGAAGCAGCTCCGGGCTGATGGCGTATGAGGTCGGCTTTGCGCATGCGCCGGTGAGTCTCGTTGTTTACAGGATCAAAGGAAGCAAAGTTTCCTTACTTTAGCAAAGTTTTGTTTTGATCTCTCCTCTGCGCTTCCGCATTCGTCACTTCTGAGCGGCGCATGCGCAAAGCCGACCTCATTCGTCATCCTCCCGGAACTGCTTCCGTGTAAAACTGTTGGCGCAAGCTACATTAAAGTGATTATTACGTTTCCGACTGGATTCGTCTGAAAGAAGAAGGTCATATACACCTAGGATGACTTGAGGGTGAGTAATTTATGGGCTAATTTTAATTTTTGGGTGAACTAACCCTTTGAGGGTTATGAGTATATATGAAATTTTAAGAATAATTCTTAATTCATAGAAATAGTTATTAAAGCATCAACACCATAAATGAACACAAACTGAATTATGAGAATTATGTAAGTAATCACAAAAGGCTAAACAAATAAAAATTTTACATTTTAGCTTCTTCAAAGGCACAAACAAACAAATACATTTTAATTAGGTAAATAAATTATTCCAACAATTTCAAAACTGATTTAAAGTGTTTAAAAATGTTTTTTAAGTTCACTAGAAACATAAAATCATGCACATACAAATAAGATGAGAAAGGGGAAAAGTGTCCAGTACGGTATTCAAATTTCTCATTTATGTAAATCTCCATTCACACCTGCACTGTTGCCATGCGGATGATGATAGACAGCTGAGTTAAAGGATGTGCTCAGTGAAGCGTGTGTTTGAGCACAGGAAGTCCCGCCTCCAGACCGCCTCTGGTTTCGAAGCTTATCCTCGCGCCTCCATTTGGCTCTTCGATTGGAAAACCACACCTGCCAATCAAGGTCCAATGTATATGAAATGATCTATCATATTTATTTTGCTTCGACAAATTGACAAGGACAGTAATAACATAACACACCCTAATGTACACTACTGACAACAACAACAAAAATATTTATATAAAATATATCATGTGATGTTACGCAGGGACTTCTATGAACACCCTTTTACTGTTTTTCTCCAAAAAAAAAAAACGAACTCTGTTTTTACAAAAAAACATGTTTGACAGTATTTTACAGTAAACTTACATATATGATAACCCTTACAATTTTTCACACTATACTGTAATATTTTTTATATTTATATAGTTTTTTACTCTAGCATTTTAGTGTTTTGTATTACAAAATGTTATACTTTTGAAAAAGTGAGACAACTAGACCATGTCTAAAAATTTTATTTTGTTACTCAAATGTTTTGAGTGTTGCTTTTACAAACATTTGTGGACTCAATACAGCATTTTCTAACAAAATTATAAGAAAGAGCAAAGAAAAAGAATACAAATCCAACTCACCAGCCGTCACATTACGAGCAGCACATCCACGGCAGCACAGCAATGTTATCCCTCTTTTTAAATGTTATTGAGGGTTTCCTGACAACTTGCTTTGTTAACAATGAACTGTGTGTGTGTGGAGTGACAGAGAAATAGAAATGCATCTGCAGGCAATTCTGCCCTTAAAGAGAGAGAGAGAGAGAGAGAGAGAGGAGAAGAGTGACACAGCGAGTCAACATCAGTGTCAAGTTTGAACTTAATGCCAGAGAGAGAGAGCAGCAAAAAGAAAAAACTACAGATAATGGAGTGATGAAAAAGAAGAAGAGGGGAATGGCAGAAAGGAGCAGAGTTTAATATTAATTAGCCTGCACATGTTAAAAGATAAGTGGGATTTGGGAGGGAAAATGAGAGATCATTGGACATTCCTGAAGTGGACATTTTTGCATTTCTTCTCACAACTTAAAAACACATTCATTTTAATCTGTTTGTTTCAGCATGACGGAATCTACAGTTCTGCGTTAGATCGATTTCAAAGACTTGTTTCATTAAATGAAACAAAGCTAAACCAATTGAGCAATTTTGTCTTTCAGTATCCATCTCTTTAGTTTATCTACAGAATAAAATACATGTCCACAACTGGGAAAACTGGGAATTTTATGGGTTAATTCAGATCAATTAAGTCTGATTAAATTATATTTGATGTGGCCTTTCTCATTGAATACATTAGATCATAATTGAACATTTTGAAACATTTAAACACAAAGATTTCCCAGAATTACTAATGTATATTTAATGTGATAAACACAATAAATTATATGTTGAGGATAGAATAATGAGAGAGCAATGAGAGTTGGATGAGGGTATAAATAAACCACTGTGTGTGTGTGTGTGTATGTGTGTGTGTGCGCGTCTGTTGGCTGGGAACAGGGGGATGCCACATTACTTTATTTCCAGTTGGCAAGACTTTACATCCCCTACCTCTGTCTCTCTCATACACTGCACATGCTTTATCAAGCAGTTACAGGAAAATTAAATATGTAAAATAACATAAATTGTACAATATCAAGTAATTGTTATTGTTATTAGTAGTAGTATTAAAACAGATTTTGTTATTTATTTGTGTCTGAGTGAACATAATAATAATAATAATAATAATAAAAGTGGTAGTAGTATTAAAACATATTGATGTCTTTATTTATTTATTATATCTGAGGAGGCATCTTAATAATAACTATTATTATTAAATCATATTTATTTATTTCCTATTTATAATGGGGCATATCATCATCATTATTAAAGCATAATATTTATATCAGAAAGTTTTTTTTTTTAATCATAAGAAACATAGTGTCCAACCTTTTGACTGTGTATTTTAATGTCATGATATAGCCTATGTGCACTATATCATAGATATTATAGCATATTAACCTAAATTTTGGGTTGTGGTACAGATGTGCATTTTCACTAGCCTACGTGTCACTACGGTTATTCTCTGCATGCGTGTATTTATGAGTCAATCACGTGACAGTGCGGGTCCGTGTGTGTGTGTGTGTGTGTGTGTGTGTGTGTGTGTGTGTGTGTGTGTTTCTTGCAAAGATGCATATAGCTTTAGGACATGCATATTTGTTTAACTAACCCCTCACCCCACCATCTCTCCATCCCTCTCTCTACCTCTTTTCCTTTTTAGCGCTGGGGGTTAAAAGTGGGGCCGGAGGGGGCTGTGGAGGGAGAAGAGATGGTCACCATAGCAACAATGTCACGACAAATATTCATCAAGTCCTTAAAACAAAGCCGAGCGGAGCAGCTTTATCAAATAACTCGCGCAGTTCATCCTGCGACAGTCGGCAGAGAGACGAACTGCAACACTTCACCGAGGAGAATGAATAGCTTTCTTCCTCAGGTAATCAAAAATAAACTTTCCCGTCTTTTTTGATTTTGACCGGTGGTCGTGCTACTTTAGTGGAACGGTGACTTCCTTCAACACATTCTTTCCGTTTCTGTGGTCCAGTTCCGCGGTTTCTTCATCGTGTTGTGCTGCCCCCGGCGACACCGCGCTGCCTCCTCTCTCCCGTCCCTCCTCTCTGTCCCTGTCACCTTCAGTCGTGCTGTAAAAGCAGACACAGAGCCTGAGGACACAGCGAGAGGGACACAACCGAGACAGAGACACAGCAGCAGCTCAACAGAAGAGGAAGGTGAACACGGAGTCATGTGGTGATTATCGTCGGCATCTGTCCGCTTTAGACATTATTAATAAGTGTTTAAGTGCCCGCTTGTGTTTAAACAGAATTTAAACGATTTAAAGGGATTTTTTAATGCAACAAAAGAACAACTACAAATAAAAAGACAGAATAAGAACAAAATAAAGACAAATGAGGGTTACATACATTAATCCAAAGCATAGCCTGCTAGCTTATAAAATGAAAGAGTCTTACATGCAATAGAATTATTAGAGCTTCTTAAGGAGTTTACATAGACATCAAAATCTTTCTTGAAAACAAAAAGTGTACAAATGTAAAATCTGTCAAGAAATAGCAATAATTTAATAATACATTTAATTTGAGAAGGGTCTAGATTCAAGGAGTAACAAAAAAAACAAACAAAAAAACACATTTTTTGGGGTTATACAGATGTTTGGACGTAAATATTTTTTAACAAAATTGGAAAAGTCAACCCAGAACACTTTACAATAAGCACAGTCCCAAAATAAATGATTGATTGTTTCTTCAGACTGAAGACAAAAGGAGCAATTGGGGGAAATCCAAGTTTAATATTTACCGGGTAGCAATTATGGATATATGGATTTTAATAGAGACTTCAACAACTTTATTAGATGTCGAAGAATCCAAAAATCTCCCCATTCTATATCACTAAACATCTTATTTCAAAAACTCACACAAGCAGGTAAAGAAAGATCTATTAATAATTGAACTAATGTCTTTGTTTGTCATGGTATTGAAAAGACGTTGGTCAAAAAATAGGAGAGTTTAAAGAACCTTTAGGGCCAGACTAAAGTATAATACAATCAGCAATTGCACCAAAAACAATGGCATATTCTCTTGGGGGACCGGAAAAGACAATTCTTGCATTAATTGTTCATATACTGTAAGTGAAATGGACACCACGATCTTCTAAAAGTTGACTGATTAAAGTATATTTTTATCAAACCAATTATGAAAAAAATACATTTATTTTTCTATCTAATATTTTTATCCAAATAAAATAACTATGTGGAGAAAATGTATAATTATATATAAGGGACCAACTTATTAAAGCCTGTTTATGAAAACTAGATAAAGTTAAAGGTATTTTAGATGTCAAAGTTGCAGCGCAACAAAAAATGTAAACCTCCAGTTGAATTAAGTATATGATTTGAAATAAAGTTCCAACAGCACGTGGGGTTGTTTAAAAATGTCTTTAACTTTAAAGGAATTATTAATAGTGGAAAAATCCACTAACTCAAAACCCCCATAGCACGATCAGCTATAGCATAATGCTTTTTTTTATCAAGTGAGATTTAGAATTCCAAACAAAGTCTACTCTAATTTTGTCCAGTGTTCTACAAATTTCCACAAAAACATCCAGTGCCATTGCAGGATAGATAACCCGAGATAACCCATCTGCTTTATAGAAAGCAACACTCTACCTGTTATTGACAGATCACGCTGTAACCCGATTTAAAGGGATAGTTAACACAGAAATTAAATTTCTTTCGTGCGAAAACGCCAAAAAGTGGGTAGTTCCACAATTAGTTCTGGTACTATGAAAAGGTTCCCGCGGTGCGAAAGGCCCTATTTACTCACCCTCAATTTGTTCCAAACCTGTATGAATTTCTTTCTTCTGTTGAACAGTTTTGTGGGTAACCAAACAGTTGTAGCCAACGGTAGCCATTGACTTCAATATGTGATGTTAACCACTGAATTCTAGAAAAACGTCATCTGTTGGTTATCCACATTCTTCAGAATTTCTTTTGTGTTCAACAGTAGAAAGAAATTCATGCAGGTTTGGAAAGATATGAGGGTGAGTAAAGGATGACAGAATTTGTATTTTCAAGTGAACCGTGCCTTTAACAATTCAACTTTTTGTGTAAAATAACTGCTAATTTCACTGCAACCTTTTCTGTACATCTCTTTTACTGCCATTCCAACCATGGAATGCAGGCAAATATTTTTAAATATTTATTTTATGTTTCCTGATGTTCACTTCTAATGTTGTTTCATAATTACATCAAAAGCAGTCATAATATTTACTACATATGTTTTCTACACTGTTTTTGGCCCTCTGGTTAAAATACTCCTCTTTAAGGGGTATTTCTTTTTTAAGTAGAAAATGGATCATTTTGGCAGCTTGGTTTCAGTAAAAGCTGTTTTTAAACTAACAAGGAAGTTTTGAGTTCACTTCAACTTACTTTATGCATTTTTTTTTAAGATTTAAGATTACACTGCTGCACTGGTTATTGTAGTGTAAATCCTGACTGATTTAACACTTCAACATGTGACCACCACAAAATCACAAATTCATGATCACAAAATAAATGCACTTATTCTTTGTTGATAACATCCTAGGCATTATAAGGCCACTGATACACTAAACCTGTTATGCATGTTTCGCAGTCATGTGCATGCAAAAAAAGGGACTGATTGTTAAAACCTGTTTACAAAAGTCCCTGCAACCCACACAGTAGTATTTAGTAGTTAGATGACATTTTCACACAATAGTAATTTAGCAGCTTTTTAATGGGAAACAATTAAATCAACCACTTTTCAACAAAGCCGCAGAACAAGGTAGAAACCGTGAAGCCTTACTCATTTGTTCAAATTACACAAATGATTGACTTAGAGCCTATATTTTGAAACCTGCATTCATTAGTACACTGCAAACACCTTGCCCTGCCACAGTCTCGGACAAAGTCCCCGAATCAAAACAGAGAAACCAGAACTGCTAGAGGTGAACGAGTGGGCGGGGTTTGTGCTCATTGAGGGCGGGACGAACGCTCCTGATTGGTCATTGTTGTAAAGGTAGACATCGTTTGAACAAAATCAAAACAAAGATCTCAGGTAGCTATTTTTTTTTTCATGAGCGAAACTTCCGAGGTCTCGATCTTCAGCTCTCCTGACTTCGTCGAACAAGGAAGTGATTATTTCTAGAAACATATTCCAAGTCCCTGGAGCGAAGGTAACGTTATTTTGATAGGATGCGGTACACCTCATGTATTCGGACTGCCTTCGTCATGCTGATTGGTAGGTGCATAACTTTAATGTTTTTCTTTATTAAAAAAAAAAAAAAAAAAAATTAGCGTATTAACAATTAAATATAGGACTGTAACCTCATTGTTTTGTTTTATGTTGGGCGCCATTCAGGGTTCTGGATGGGCGAGGCTCAAGGTAAGAAATTGACCTAATTTGCTCTAGGGTTGTGTTTGTCTGTCAGAGGGAAACATACCAGCTAAAATAAACACTTAACGCGTTATCTTACCCGTATATACTTAAAATGTGAATTGGTTTATGAGAGTAAAGCAAACAAATCACCAGAATCAATGTGTTTGACTCAGAATGTGGTCGGCCACAACTGCTGAACAGGATAGTCGGAGGCTCCGCTGCGTCAGAAGGCGCGTGGCCTTGGCAGGTGGATATTCAGGTAAGAATGGCAGCCATTATGAAACTAAAGTTTTGGAAAACTGAGGCAGAGTTCACAGGCTTTAGTTACATAGAATACTTTACTGCAGCTCAGTCGAACAACACCGAGATCATAGTTTAATGCATAACCTGATCAAATGTATGCCCTGAATGAAAAATAATCATCATCAAGATTTTTTTGTTCAGGTCTCATGTACAATTCTATAATAATTGTTCATAATTTTACATATTGACTGAAAAGGTGTAGGCTGAAGCCTTAGCTTATTTTACCTACCCTTTTTTAATAATAAGTGTCGCGTCGTCCACTTTCACATTTAATCTATACAAAAATATACAAAAACAGTTACTTAAAGGAGTAGTTCACTCAAAACTGGAAATTTCAGGCCATCCTAGATGTAGATGAGTTTGTATCTTCATCAGATTTGGAGAAATGTAGCATTCTATCACTTGCTCACCAATGGATGCTCTGCAGTGAATGGGTGCCGTCAGAATGAGAGTCCAAACAGCTGATAAAAACATCACAATAATCCACAAGCAGTCCTTACTTAAGGACTTAAGTTTGATTTGACCAGGAAAGGTTTTACAATTGATGTCATATGTAAATGTAAAACATCTTGTATAATCTTAATTGTTGTATTTTTTTATTTATATATATATATATATATATATATATATTTAAGCATCTTGTGTATTTTTTTTGTAACCTAGCTTTTGAACATAGCCTGATGCTGACATGGCATATCATAACAAAAATAAACACCGGTATTCGGTATGAACCGGTATACCGCCCAGCACTAATTAAAATCTATATTACCGTTACTATAGTACTGTTACAAATAATCCACACAACTAGTCCATCAATTAATGACATGTGAAGGGAAAAGCTGTGTGTTTGTAAGAAATCCATCATGAAGATGTTTTTAAACTTCAGACAAGTCCACTATGCGGAATACGTTTTCTCTAGTGAAAAAGTTGTCTCGTCTGAATCGGGAGAGAGATAGACACAAATCAAGCACCATTTACAAGTTGAAAATAAGTTTAGAACAGTTCAAAACAAATACATTGGTGGTTTTTGACTGGAGAAAGCATTATTATGAATTATGGCCAGAAGCAATGGTTTAAAATAATAATAATAATAAAAAAAGGTTGCGTCATGTGGGTTCCTTGTGGATTATTGTGATGATTTATCAGCTGTTTGGACTTTGATTCTGATGGCACCCATTCACTGCAAGAGATGTACTATTAAAATTCTCCAAATCTGTTCCGATGAACAAACTCATCTGCATCTATAAAGGCCTGAAGGTGAATACATTTTCAATGTATTTTTGGGTGAGCTATTAAAAAAATAAAGGACAAAAATGTATTGAGACCTTTATAGATAACTGAAAATTACACTTTTTATATTAAATTCATACAATTGTTTCAAGTACTTTATGCACAAGTTGTTTATGAGCTATATATTTGTTTATCACCTTTTTAAATTTGCAAGATGAACTACACATTTTTAGTTCCTTGTTGCAGTTTCTCCACAATATATACATCTATTTTTTAGATTTCTCCTTTCCCCTTTTTTTTTTTTTAATAAACAAAAAGCCTTTTAATTTTATTGTCAAGGTTTAGGATACATTCTGAATTGTCTGTCAAATCTGGTTTCTTTTTTCGATATCCTCCTGATGTCTGGTTGATGTGTGTGTTTAGACTGACAGTCAAGGACATGTGTGTGGAGGAACTATCATCTCAGAGAACTGGGTCCTGTCTGCTGCACATTGCTTTCCCAAGTAAGTTTTACACCTTTTTTTCAACACCCATATAATCCTTGTTTGCTTACTTTTCAGCTTTTTATATATATATCAATTTCTCTTCCTTGTCCAGTCCTAATGACATCTCCTCTTACATGGTTTACGTGGGCCGGCAGCAGCTGAACGGCTGGAACCCAGACGAGACCAGCCATAGGGTCTGCCGTGTGGTGGTTCCTCTGGGTTACACAGACCCTCAGCTGGGTCAGGATATTGCTTTAGTGGAGCTGGCCACAGCTGTCGGGTGGTCTGAGCGCATTCAGCCTATCTGCCTGCCATATGCCAATGTGGAGTTCAGCAGCGACATGAGGTGCATGATCAGTGGATGGGGTGACATCAGAGATGGAGGTGAGTGAGAAACCCACACTACAGGCGTCTGAAATTTCATCCATGTGCAAGCTGTGATGTTAAATGTATTTAACTTTGAAATTACAGTGACATTACATTCAGTAGTAATTAGTAGTAGTGTGTATAAGTAGATAAATAATTAAAAAAAATACTAAACAATACTTGTTTTAAATGCTTCAAGTGAAATAGGCCTCACAACATTATTTTAACATGAAATGTGAATGGAAAGTCATTATGAGATCTGCTAAAGATTACATGTATTAGTGTTATTATAAAGATTAAGTGTGTTAGCTGACCGCAAAGATATCTTAACACGTAAAATTAAAGATGTTAAAGAACTGCTATTTTATTTATTGTGAAACAATAGGGAAATGGTGTGGCTGAATTATATTGGATTGCTTGAAAATAGACTTGTTGGATGATTTCAAATGGGGTCTAAATGTAAACATGGAGCATATGAGTATGCACAACTCAATATCCAATTGACTGATAACTGATGAGGTTCCGATATATTGTTAATTTCTGCTATTTAATATCTTGATGCAAATTTATGGTGCACATTTTCGCTGAAAATGTTTGTCTTCTTAAGGTCATTAAAGTTCAGTACGTTCAAAAGTTTGGGGTCATTGAATTTTTTTTTCTCTGGTGAGCATAAAGGTCTTTGCACAAATTTCTTTGAGTCTGAAATTTTCGTATGCGTTTTTTCGTATTTGTCATCGTCACGCACAGAAACCTTGCTTGCACACTGAGTCAAAATGCTTGCTACGGATGCGAAAAACGCAGAAAATTGAACCTGATCTGAACTTTTTTTTTTTATTTTGGATGAACGTTTCGGATGCAGTTTGTAAATGTGATGCAATGTGAGGTCATTTATTTTTTAACGTGCAAAAATTTCGGACTCGGTGTGCAAAGACCTTTAGTCTCTAATGCTCACCGACGCTGCATTTATTTGCTCAAACATACAAAAAAGCAGTAAAATTGTGAAATATTATTAAAATTTCTAAATATTTTAAAATGTAATTTATTGCTGTGATCAAAGCTGAATTTTCAGCATCCTTCAGAAATCATTCTAATGTGCTGATTTGCTATTTAGGAAACATTTCTGATTATCAGTGTCTTCTTTTTTTTTTTTTT
>NW_015548217.1:2437935-2438517 GCF_001515605.1 Sinocyclocheilus anshuiensis | reverse complement strand
AGTGTCTTTTTTTTTTTTTTTTTTTTGGAAACCAAAAGTGTGGGCCAAGTAAGATTTAAAATATATTTATTTCAATATATTTAAAATATAATTTAAAACGAATTGATTCAAATACCTTTATTCTGTAAGGATGCATTAAATTGATCAAAAGTGACAGTGAAGACTTTTATTATATTATAAAAGATTTCCGTTACAAAGAAATGCTGTTCTTTTGAACTTTCTATTCATCAAGAATCCAGAAAAAATGATCATGGTTTTCACTAAACTTTTTAAGCAACAAAAGCAATTTTCAACATTAAAAATTATAAGAAGCATTATTAATAATTAAGCACCAATAGTAATCGATAATGATTTCTGAAGGATCATGTGACACTGAAGACTGAATTAATGCTGCTGAAAATTCTATATTTCCATCCCAGGAATAAATTGCACTTTAAAATATATTATAATAGTAAACAGTAATTTTAAATAGTAATAATTAGTGCTGTCAAACGATTAATCGCATCCAAAATAAAAGTTTTTGTTTACATAATATATGCGTGTGTACTGTGTATATTTATTATGAATATATAAATGCAAACA
>NW_015548217.1:2431068-2437793 GCF_001515605.1 Sinocyclocheilus anshuiensis | reverse complement strand
ACAGTATACACACATATGTAAACAAAAACTTTTATTTTGGATGCGATTAATCGTTTGACAGCACTAGTAAAAATATTTCACAATACTACTGTTTTTACTGTAATTTAGGTCAAACAATGCAGCATTAGTGAGCAGAAGAGATTTCTTAAAAAAAATATATATATTGTAATTATTGCAAACTTTTGATTGGTAGTGTATGTATATTGTGTGAAACATTGGCAATTGCTACAAGCAGTGCATAAAGAAATTCTTGTTCCTTCAGTGTGTACAAAGACACAAAAGCACTCATCTTGTTGTTTCTCATGTCTTGTTCAGTTGCTCTGCAGGGCGTTGGGGCGTTGCAGGAAGTCCAAGTGCCAATCATTGACTCAAAGACTTGTCAGGATATGTTTCTGATAAACCCCACAGAGAACATTGACATCGGCCATGACATGATGTGCGCTGGATTCCAACAAGGAGGCAAAGACTCCTGCCAGGTGAGGAGAGCATTGCTTGAGGAAAACATGCTTTTTTTAAATAAAAATACCAATGAACCTTCTAATGCCCTTCTGTTTTTATATATTTCTGCATGTGTGCTTTTTCAGGGCGACTCCGGCGGCCCTCTGGTGTGTCAGATCAGTGACGGAAGTTGGGTGCAAGCTGGAATTGTGAGCTTCGGTCTCGGCTGTGCTAAACCAAACCGACCAGGAGTCTATGCCAAAGTATCCAGCTTCACTAACTTCATCCAGAACCATGTTGGAGGAGTCCAGCTCAAGAGCGCATCGGGTCACATCTGGGCTGACCGGGTCATGGTGCTCATCAGGACTCTGGTGCTACTGGTATTAGTGCAGCTGCTGAGATAAACACACACTGATCCTCGCACAAGCCAAAAACCTCCTGCCCCAAAACACCGTCCTACATAAAAAGAGATTTTAATGCCATAAGTAGTTTTTTAATCAGTTTTTAAACAACTTTATATTATGTAGTTTCCTATTTGGTTTGTACCAAAAATACACACCGAATGATTTGAAATGAAAGATAAAAGTATGTCTTTTACCACTTGATTGATAATATATTCTTTTAACTATTTGGAACTGTACTGATTAACATTGAGATGATTAAACCATGTAATTAAACTGCAAATAATGCCATTTTTAAACTGAAACACTCAAGTGGTTCTCATGGGCAGCTTAACAAATGTGAGGTTTGACAATCATGATGCATACTAAAATATTAATGGACACTTATTTGATCCAGCCTTTTGCACAGCAATTATAAATGTTATTTACCTTTGCATCAGGACATGTCAAATTTTGAAGATTTTAAGATCACCTGTGCAATTAGATGTGTATGATGTGAAAGATTGAATGCTTTTCTAGAGTCAGTTGTATATTTGTATCAATTGGTGACTTTTTCTCTTAAAATGCTGTAAATAAACTTTGTAATAAAGTGATTTTTGTAATTGATATATTTAGCATGTTTATATTTATGGTAGAGGTAAACACTGGGGAATTGTCCTGCCTTTAAACATTAGCATTACTAATACTATCATAGCAACCGTTGCTGTCTGGCATGTTCTGCGCTTTTAATGCAAGTCTATGGAAGATTTGTATTTGGTTAATCAGAATTTTATATAAAAATATTGTTAATGTGCATTCTGCATCAGTATTTTTTTTTGTTTCGCAGGGAAAGTAACATTTCATTTACATACAGATTCAGGTTCTAGGGGTAATTTGTGTAATCACTTTTATTTATATATATATATATATATATATATATATATATATATATTTATTAGGGCTGTCGGTCGATTAATTAATCTAATCGCAAAATAAATTTGACTATGAAAATACCCACAAAACATTATTTAAAGCTATTTTTGTGTTAAATGAGAAAATATCAAGTAGACATTACAAATATTAGCTTTAAAAAGAAATATTTTGCTTCAACTTAAAATTTATTACACAAACATTTAGGCTACAACAGCCTAACATAAACTATGGAACATGAAAGAAAATAACTTGAGAAACATCTCAGTATTGTTTGTTCATATAATGAAAGTCATTGGTAACTAAAACGGCTTTGTTAACAACAGTCTTCAAAATACCTTCTTTTATGTTCCACAAAAGAAAGGTTTGAAACGACATGAGGGTGAGTGAACGATGACAGAATTTAAATTTTTTTGGGTGAACTATCCCTTTAATGTTTTTATTATTATTATTATGAAATGATGCTCTAAACAAGAAACTAAATCTGTGAGCAGGTGGCGGTAAATGTCTTTATGAGTTCATTCGAAAGGCTGAGTCATTCAGGAATGAAGTAAATGGCTCTCTTTATGAATGAGTCTTCGAATCATTGGTTCACACGATTCGTTCAAAACGCGGATTCCTTCAGAAACTAAACGCTGCTGTTTCTCGAAAACGCGCAACAATTCTGTTATGGCTTTAAAGGTAATTTGTTCTCTGCAAAATTGAGCAAAAACATATTGTGTTTAAAATATAACACAATATCATTGTTTTGGGTTTGGGTTATTATACACAATTTTTGGGTATAATATGTTACAGTTTACTTTATTTTGCTATCCTCACTTACATAAATGAACTACAGTGTCCTGCACCCACTAGTAAAAAAAAAAATAAAAAATCCAGTTTCTGAATTCAAAATCTGGTGTCTGAATAATATTTGGTTTGACTGTAAAAAACTAAATACTGCAAAAGAATACAATTAAAAAACAACACACGAATCCCTTTGATGGCTTTATTCAAGACGATACTCTTTGTTGCTGGTGTAAAACGGAGCAAATCTGCATGTGGTGCAGCAAGTTTCACTATTTTCTACAAGACATTCATGCAACATCAAATGAAATGTTTTTCTACTTTCTACAGTCATGATATCATTGTGCTCTGCTGTGTTTCATCCACCGTAATACTGCTGCCCTGCTGGTGACTCCTACTGTAGTGTACTAGAAAATAGCTTTAAACACTGGTCTGCTAAACAAGTCGCTATTTCAAGTGAATTATTCTCTAAACTCAGTTGAATGGACTGATATTCCAGGGGGAATGAATGGCACTAGCACCGCTGAACTGAACTCTTTCTCCCTGGATCTGAATTGCTTGGTAATGGCACTGAAATTCTGAGAATGGAAACCCCTTGAGAACCAAACAGAGCATCATACTTTAATGTTGGCACAGATAAATAATGCATACGAACCCATTAAAGATAAAGGCACTTTTCTGGGTAAGAGTCTAGGTAAAGGCCTTAATAATTTGGAGCCTCAAACATATTCTCTCTACTGTGCACAATACAGCTATCAAGTTCCTCTGTTCACGGCCCTCAACCGGTTCTACAAGGGGATGAAATGCGTGGTGGACTGATCAGGTATCAGGAAGCGTTGAGTTGTCGGAGAGGATCATGGGAGATCCCAGCTGGAGCTCCTGCTGAAGTGACTCCATGTCAGCAGGGGTCATGCGGTGTACCTCGAGCCAATCAGAGAGCAGGGATGCAGACAGGGGGGCCAAGTCATTGTGACTAATGGAAGAGAGAATAGAGACCATTGAAACGCATGTTACAGTCGAGTATTGTAATTATCAGTGACGTACAGTTTAAAAATAGAGCGTGCACTTTGCGGTCACCGGGATTTGAACTGACCTTTCCCTGAGGTCGGAGTGCTGGAGTTCGGTGAGAGACTGAGTGAGGAGGTCATCGAGGTCGAAGCCGACGCCGTATCCTGCTCCACTGCCTTTAGGAGTCACTGAGAAAACCGGCGGCAAAATGTCTTCAACCTGGCGGGAAAAATGATTGAGAGAAGAATGAAACAAATGAACAAGATCAAAATTAAAACATAATCTGATAAAAAATACAGAAATATGTTTTCCAAACGTAAGTCACAGAGCCCATATGCATGGAAGCTTGTTTGAATCATGAGTAAAAAAAGGTAATTGCAATCTCATTTCTTTACTTTATGTCTCAGTGTTAGCCTACTTTATTTTCATAATGACCTTTTTCTTCATTACCCTAAGTTAGAAACAGGCCTCCATGCATAACATCATTTGTCAGAAAATAAAACAGAAAGATAAAAATAATGCCTGGCATGACCTTTAGGGGGCCACAGTTTTATTTTCAATTAATCTAACAATAAATTAATCAATCACTAAAAATAAAACATAATAATGAAACAGAAAAAACAATGCCTTGCATGGCGTTTACAGTTTCTTTTTTCCAATTAATCAAACAATCAATATATACAAATAATATATAACAATAATAATAAAAACAATACTGATAATAATAATTAAAAAAATAAAATAAAAATAAATTTTAAAAAGTATTAAACGTGTTTCTCATCCAGCAACATTGGTGCTACACACACAAACTATAAAATAACTAAAATAAAATGTTCATGCTTACTTTAAATTTAGAGGTCACTGGAGATTATTTCCATTTTTATATCATGATTTAAATGAATATTTTCAAGTGATTATAATTATTTTTGTACAATTAGACCCTCAGTTCTGGCTTGCAGTCAATGGTAACTTTATTTCTAGCTTATGCAACACTTTGGAGCAGAGCATGAGTAAAAAACAAACAAACAAAAAAACGTAACTATAGAAATTTCCATGACTTTTTAAAATTTATTTTTATATTTTCTGTTTTCACTTTTAGTTACAATTTCAGTAATTGTGATGCTTTTGTCATTAGTTTTTTAAGTTTTTCAAATTAAACTAAACGAAACTGAGAAATGCTGCCTTGGTAACGAGCCGAAATAGTTTTCTATATTTTATTTTCAGTTAACCCCAGCCTGCAAATATTTATTTTAAAATCCTCTAATTGTTCCTGGTTATCCTTGACCGCTATAACCCAATAACCCAAATAAATGTCTTAACCCAAATTAAATGATAACAGGTTTTGCTTTTCTAAGCAAACAAACTTTCACCTGGAAGAAAATAATAATGCATAACAATAATAAAAAATACCATATGCTCATATTGGAAGAAGGCCAATCATGCACTATAAATAAAACGTTCACCTGTGACTTTGAGAGCTGTTGTGTGACTGTGTGGATGTCAGGGATGCAGTTTGCTGGCTGTCCCGTGTCAGTGAGACCAAGGCAGGGGTGAGCTGCAGCTCCCGGAGGCTGTTTTGAAGGGCCCTGTGCATGAGAGCCATTTTGTTGCTCTTCTAAAACACAAAGTTTGTCCAGGGCTTGAGGACCATTGCCGATCTCTGGATTGGAAAGAGACGTGCTGGTGTCCGAGATGCCAATGCTGGGGTTCAGAGCTGATGGTTTGGTCATAAAGGATTCCAGCGGCAGCAGATGGATGTGAGCGTTGGACTGCGACTGCGCATGCGTGACAGGCTTTATTGGAAAGAGACGTGCTGGTGTCCGAGATGCCAATGCTGGGGTTCAGAGCTGATGGTTTGGTCATAAAGGATTCCAGTGGCAGCAGATGGATGTTAGCGTTGGACTGCGACTGCGCATGCGTGACAGGCTTCGGCTGCATTTGCATGTGCGCAAAGCCCGTGTGAGCGGGGTTATTCAGTTCAGGTGGAGGTTGGTGGGTTTTCTGGGGTTGGTGTGGAGTTGTTCCTGTCCAGTTCTCAAGACCGGTGAACATTGTTCCAACAGTCAGAAACTGAGGTTTTAATATGTTGTTTTTGGCAAAGGCACATGGGGCGGTTACCACACCAACACTTCCACCTCCCCCTACAGCAACTATCCCAATGTCTCCATTCTGAGCTGGACCTAAAGAGACGGGCTGTGCATAATGAGTCGGAGTTGGATGGAATATTCCAGCTGCCAAACACTGTCCCATTTGTGGTGGTTTGAAAGTCTGCACTTCGTTGGGTTGTTTTGGTGCCATTGATTCTCCCCTGTCTGAGTTTGTCTTTACGACTTTGCTTCCTTTTGCTGGCTGGATTTGGACCGTTTTACCCTCACCGGTCTTGGCACTATTGGTTTCCGCAGTCTGTGATTTGTCCACTCGGTTGTCCATCATTTGTCCCCAGCGCTCCAAAAGCTTCTTATCGCTGTCGCTGAGTAACACGCCACCCAAAGATTCGCCTTGTTTTCCCTCCTTTTTCTCCTTCTCTTTCAGCTTCCTCTTTCGCTCCATCGCACGCTCCTGTCTCTTCCTCCGCTTCTCCTCCCTCTCTCGTTGTCTCTCCTGGGCCGTGACTGGCTTCTTCTGCTCTGGTCCAGAATTGGAGGAAAGGGATGAGGTTAAACCTCCAGTAGATCCTCGGAGTAATTCGATACCAAAAGCTGCAGAGCCTCCATCTGGGGAAGAGAGAATCAGTACATTATTGACATGACAGTACTTGTCATTACTTGGAAATAACTGAGAAAAATTGGATAAACATTAAAAAAAAAAAATATATATATATATATATACGAAAAAAAAAATACCATAAAACAAAACTTAAAGTTCTTAAAATTTCTATTCAGGTTTATAAGAGTATTAGTCGGTAGAAAAAAAAAAGGAAGTGTCAACTTAATATGCGAGTATAGGAAATTGAGATTTATACATCATCTGAAAGCTGAATAAATGAGCTGGATGATTGGATAGAACAGAATAGGAAAATATTTGGCCGAGATACAACTATTTGAAAATTTGGAATCTGAGGGTGCAAAAAATCAAAATATTGAGAAAATCACCTTTAAAGTTGTCCAAATTAAGTTCTTAGCAATGAATATTAATAATCAAAAATTAAGTTTTGATATATTTATGGTAGGAAATTTACAAAAT
>NW_015548217.1:2426168-2431023 GCF_001515605.1 Sinocyclocheilus anshuiensis | reverse complement strand
TTGGATATTGCTACAAATATACCCCAGCGACTTATGACTGGTTTTGTGCTCCAGGGTCACATACAATTCATTTTACACATATAAAATTTAAATGATAGAAATATAAAACATAAAATATATAATATTTAAAAAATATATGCAAACACTACTGTTCAAATGTCTGGGGTCTTTAAAATTTGTAACTGTTTTTGAAGGTCACTTTTGCTCACCGGACTGCATTAATTTAATCAAAAACACAATAAAAAACGTAATATTGTGAAATATTATTACAAATTAAGCATTGATTTTTTGTAATATTGTAAATGTCTTTACTGTCACTTTTTATTAATATAATACATCTTTGCTGAATAAAAGTATTAATTTATCTCGAAAAAATAAACTAATTAACTTTACAGACCCTAAACGTATGACTGTTAGTGTGTATTTATAAGAGAAACAGTAGAAAATGTGTCTTAAGATTGGGAATTAGTTGGTTTTTATATAGTTCCTCACATGGGGATCATCAAATCTGGGGGTCTGTGGCAGCAAATTTGAGACAACACTCAATGTTAAGCAATCTATGGCCACATTGCAAACTCTCTCACCTCGAGCCTTCTGTCTTAGTGCTGATTTAAGCAAGGCAGCTTTGAGAGCTGCTTTTGTGTCTTCTGAAATTGCCCCCTCTTTTTTTGTTCCTTCCCCGGTTGTCGCTTTCCCTCCTTTGCCCAGGGAACGAGTGAGATTTTGAGAGAGCGACTGAGCCTGGGACTGTGTGAGAGAGAGTGAAGGGATCGACTGAGGAAGACTTGAAGTGGGCGGAGTCTGAGAGACAGGGTGGGACGGAATCATTTGATTGGACGAGTCAAGCTCCTCCTTTGTGCAGTTCGTCACCAGTTCGGTAAACGACGCATCCTTGTCCGTGGGAGTGGTCAGATCGATGGTCTCAGGCTGGCCATCAGAGTTCGCGCTGGGCATGTCCACATCCTGGCAGCTTACCTGAGCCAAATGCGGCAAAATCTGAGTAAGGTGATGTGGAGCTTGAAACGAGTTTGCATTCGTCTGAGTTTGCGTAGTGTCTGTAGGTTTAAAGTTGAGATTTGTGCGAGTTTGTGCTGTTTCTGTCAAGGTTTGAGACTGCGGAGTCGCGCAAAGAGTGCTACCAGACACCCCAACCCCCGCCGAACTAGAATGGAGAGGCCTAAACTGGATCTTCTTCCTGACGCCCTGCTTCTTCTTATGGAAGTCCTTGATTTCTGCTAGTATAGCTTCTTTGATTTGTTCTTTGCCCACTGGCTGTCGATCAAACTCAAAATCAAAGGCAGGAACGCACACTGGCTCATCATCTGCGTCGTGGTACTTGGCGAGGTAAGGGTGTTCGAGGGCTTGACATGCACTGATGCGCTCACGAGGGTCAAATCTGAGCATTGCGCCCAACAAGTCCAATGCACTGGGCTCAGCTTGCGGATACAGTGCTCCAAGCGGCTCTGCTGCTTTTGAAGGGAGGCTTCGCACGTAAGAACGCACACGGTCTGACCCTATCGAGCCGATGATGCTCTCGGGTGGCGTTCCCAAAACCGAAAGAATCAGCTGAAGCTGATGCACATAGTTTTTCCCTGGAAACATCTGCCTCCTGCCGAGCATCTCGCCAAAGATGCAGCCAACAGACCAGAGGTCGATGGCCAAGCTGTAGTGATGAAGCGACAACATGAGCTCAGGAGCGCGGTACCAACGTGTGGCCACGTATTCGGTCATAAATGAACGTGACTCTCCGGAGTGGGCCGCGCTTAATCCGCGCGCCATGCCGAAGTCGCCTATCTTCAGCTCGCAGTTTTCATTCACCAGCAGGTTGGACGGCTTGAGGTCACGGTGAATGACGTTGGCCGAGTGAATGTATTTCAGGCCTCTTAACAGCTGATACAAGAAATAGCGTGTGTGTTCTGGGGTCAGAGGTTGGTGGGAGTGAATAATCTGATGCAGGTCACTCTCCATGAGATCAAGAACCACGTACCTAAAGAATGAGAGTCACTTTTAGCACATTAAATATGAGAGAATATGCTTGCTGCTTTGAACTCAAGCTTACACTGATTTGAAAGCCGAGTGAGGGACCACAGGCTGCAGAATGTCTTTAATGGCGATGATGTTGTCGTGTTTGAAGTGCTTGAGAATCTTCAGCTCTCGCAGAGTGCGTTTGGCATTCGTCACAACCTCAAAGGCATTAGGGATCTTCTTTATTGCCACCTGCTGGCCTGAATGCATAAATAAGTTCAGATATTAGACAAATTACCAAATATCTATCCAAACAGATTCAGAAATTCAGAATTAACAGATATACACCTAGATATACACCTTATTTTTCAACACAGAATAAGCTATTTTCCAATTCAATAGTGGCTATAGGTAAATGACTAAAAGAATAAGTGTAAACACTAAAACTATTTGTGCTACAAACTAGTGTGTTTATGATTACAATAATAAATTAAAGCTGCAAGCAGTGATGAAAGGGCCCTCGCACCCGGACTCACCGCCACCTGGTGGCTTTAGGAAAACAGCAAACGGTGAGCAATATGCATTTAAAGTGTTAAATATAGGAGGAATATGTCCAAGTCATTTATATGTGCCAAACTTCCTGCTGCCAGCTGGTGGCGCTATAACTATAACTGAATATTAGCATGTAGATCTCTTCAGGCCAGGACATTTATCAAACATGTGAAGTTTGGTGCAGATTGAACATGGTATGTTTTAAGTTAGTGCAAAACAAGTCATATCCTGTTGCCAGCAGGTGGCGCTATGATTATAACTGAATATTGGTCTTTAGATGTGTTCAGGCCAGGACTCTTATCAAACATGTGACGTTTGGGGCAGATCAGACATTGTATGCATTAGTTACAGCAATTTCCTGTTTCATGGCATTAACAGCATGGTTTAGCACTTAGTAAGTGTTGCTAGCATGTTTGAGCATGTTTCTAGCATGTTTAGCACACAATGGCATATTTTAGTGTGTTGCTAATAGTGCATCACAAGTGTTAAACATGTCACTTCCTGTTGACAGCAAGTGGCGCTATGACTATAACTGAATATGGGCATGGACATGTGTTCAGGCTAGGACTCTTATCAAGCGTGTGAAGTTTGGGGCAGATCGGACATTGTTTGCCTGAGTTACAGCAACTTCCTGTTTCATGGCGAAACATCAAATTTTGTCAGGCCGCCAGGGACACGCCCTTTGACGAAAACGCAACATCTTTGCAATTTAGCGTCGCAAAGGCCGTATGATCACACTCACCAAATTCGAAGATGATCCGATTAAAACTGTTGAAGGAGTTCGTTAAAGTACGACGCCTGAAAATGGCAAAAACTGCACAAAAATCGTAGAGAAAATAAAAAATAGCTCACTTCCCGTTGGGTTTCGGATGTTGTACCAGGAGACTTTTTTTTGTAAGTATTGGTGTGTTACATGTGTGTACCGAGTTTCGTAAACGTACATGAAACGTAGCAGGAGGGGCACTTCGTTTAAATTTTATAGGTGGCGCTATCGAGTTATTTTGCCACACCCACTTCTGAAACCCATATCAGAAGTACATTTTCGCCACCTCGTGCAAAGTTTCGTGAGTTTTTGAGCATGTTTAGGCCCTCAAAAATGTGAATATTTTAGAGAAGAATCGGAAGAAGAAGAATAAACGGAGCAATTCCAATAGGGTCCTCACACCATCGGTGCTCGGGCCCTAATTAAAATTATATGAAAACAAATACCAGTTTGCAAAATCAAGCATCATAACAGCAATTTTTGTACAGCTAAAATAACTAGAAGTGACACTAGAAGCCAAGTAAAAAAAAAAATGGCAGTGTCCGCTGTTACATCAAAATAAAGTGGATACATAAAATTTACATTTATGCATTTTTGGCAGAAATAAATGTAATAAAAAAATGTAATTAAAAGAAATTAAATGAACAGTATGTTCATAATTAAGATAATACATTAAAATAATATGGTAAGACACACCAATGTGCAATTTTAAGCAGCAAAACGAGCAGTTTTGTACAGCTAAAAATAGCTGGAAGCCAATGAGACCGGAAGCGATACATTTTTACGGGAAGAATAAGGTGGATAGGAACATTAATTGATTATTTACATTTTGAATCAAAATAATTACATGATCAATCCATCGATGCATCGCGATTCTCTCTCCAATGATTCAGAATCGATTCTCAGCGTAGTTTTGCGCTCGATGACGCTGAGTTTGCTTTAGAAACACCCGTATTCTACTTGCTTCCAATTCCTCACACACATACACCACTCGAACCTTCCGTAAAATAATCTTTCATACAGTTCAGAAAGGTTGAAACGAATTGCAAGGACATTCGCGGGCTTCACTGCACAGGATGCGCTGTGAGAGACGCGCGCTTTGTTTGATGTTACACTTGAAGTGTGCAGTCTCGCCCGTCGGTATTTTCCTTACAAATGCTCTACGAAGTCATCATTTATGTGGTTTGGAATGCAGTGGACATATATTTAAAATATGAACCTCACTAACAGAAGGCTGCTTTCAATTTCAAATGACGCGCGCTTTGTTTGTGAATATATCAGTTATATATAAAGTGGGTACGGAAAGTATTCAGACTGGCTGCAATATAACAAAGAGTGAAAAATTGAAGGGGGTCTGAATACTTTCCGTACCCACTGTATATGTTTAAATATATAAGTCCACTGCATTCCAAACCACATAAGCAAGTAGCAAATAATAAAAATGGTTTAATGCACTTGCGTCTCAAAATGGTTTTATGATGCAAAATTAATGTAAACACAGCCAGTTATGTCTTAAAGGGGTCATATGATGCGATTTCAAGTTTTCCTTTCTCTTTGGAGTGTTACAAGCTGTTC
>NW_015548217.1:2419861-2425383 GCF_001515605.1 Sinocyclocheilus anshuiensis | reverse complement strand
AGAGGCATCTGTGTGAGCAGCAACCTGGGAAAGTTATTCTGTAGCATAATAAATGCTCGACTATTAGACTTCATCACCACACACAATGTACTGAGCAGAAGCCAAATCGGATTTTTACCAAATTACCGTACATCTGATCACATCTATACATTACATACTCTAATTGAAAAACACGTTAACCAAGATAAAGGTCAAATATATGCATGCTTTATTGACTTTAAAAAAGCTTTTGACTAATTTGGCACCAAGGACTATTCTACAAACTTATTGAAAGTGGCATAGGAGGTAAAACCTATGACCTTATCAAATCAATGTACACTGAAAGTAAATGTGGCGTAAAAATCAGCACCAAACGTACGAGGTATCTTTCCCAGGAGCGTGGAGTGAGACAGGGCTGCTGCTTAAGCCCAGTGTTATTTAACATTTACATCAATGAACTGGCGAGCAGTCTGGAGCGATCTGCAGCCCCTGGCCTCCCCCTACACAACTCACAGATCAGATGCCTGCTGTATGCAGACGATCTGCTTCTGCTGTCTCGCACTCAACACGCTTTACAGCAGAACCTGGACCTGCTAGAGCAATACTGCCAGACCTGGGCTCTGACAGTCAACCTGAAGAAAACCAGAATTATGATCTTTCAGAAAAGATCCAGATCCCAGGGAACACAACACACATTTACATTAGGCACTAAGCAGATAACACACACATCACACTACAACTACCTGGGTTTGAAAATCACATCCACGGGAAACTTTAATCATGCTGTGAATGAACTGAGAGATAAAGCACGCAGGGCCTTCTATGCCATAAAACGGCAATGTCCTATAGAGATCCCCATTAGAATTTGGCTGAAAATATTAGAATCAGTAATTGAGCCCATTACCCTCTATGGCGGTGAGGTGTGTGGTCCACTGACAAATCCAAATCAAGATTTCACCAAATGGGAAAAACATCCGATTGAGACCCTGCATGCAGAACTCTGTAAAAATATATTACATGTGCACCGGCACACAACAAATAACGCATGCAGGGCAGAATTAGGCAAGTATCCTCTAATCATAAAGATACAAAAAAGGGCAATTAAATTCTGGAAACATCTGAAGCTCAGTGACCCCCAATCATATCATTATAAAGCCCTGCGATACCAAGAGATGAGCAAAGAAAGCAAGCCCCTCCCTCAGCTGATCCAGAGCTTCAGTCCTGATGCTTCACTAACATCTACTGCTGCTCTGAATCACAACATCAGAATCAGTCAGATTACTGCACAAATCAAACAGAACTACATCACTCACTGGCAAACCCAAACACAACAGCAGAGTAAAGTGCAATGCTATTTGGCCCTAAATAGAGAGTACAGTATGGCAGAGTATCTGTACACAGTGTCAGATAAGAAACTGAGAAGCACGTTGACCAGATACAGACTCAGCGGACACAAGCTGATGATAGAGACGGGCAGACACAGAAAAACATGGCTGCCACCGGAGCAGAGACTGTGTTCACACTGTGATCTGAATCAGATGGAAACAGAACTGCACTTCCTAACAGAATGCCCCAAATACACAGATATACGGACAGTGTTCTATGATAAAGTACAGCAGATCCATCAGACGTGCCGTATCTGTTAGGAGAACAGAAGAACTGCTGTGTGTTTGCTGCTCAATATGTGTCTGCCTGTCACCATAGAAGAGAAAACACTCAACCTGCCCTGATCTGATGTTTCCAGCACATGTAGATTATATTATGCCAAATTACTGTATTATATTACTTAGATGTATATTTTGCTTCTGTAAATATGTCTAATCCCTTATTTTATTTTTATTTCTAGTTTATTATTATTACTATTATTATTATTCTTTTTCTAATACATAATACATATGTGTACTATTTGTAAGCAGTCCAGCTGCAATTGCTTTGGCAATACAAATGTATGTCATGCCACATGCCAATAAAGCACTCTTAAATTGAAAAAAAAAAATTTGAAATTGAGAGGGAGAGAGAGAGGGAGAGGGAGAGAGAGAGAGAGGGAGGGAGAGAGAGAGAGAGAGAGAGAGAGAGAGAGAGAGAGAGAGAGGGGGAGAGAGAGAGAGAGAGAGAGAGAGAGAGAGAGAGAGAGAGAGAGAGAGAGAGAGAGAGAGAGAGAGAGAGAGAGAGAGAGAGAGAGAGAGAGAGAGAGAGAGAGAGAGAGAGAGAGAGTATTTGAAAAATAATGTGTTTTTTGAACATTAAAGCATGTCAACATATTCTGTTACACCAAATACACTAAATAATGATATTTAAAAAAGCATCATATGACCCCTTTAAGGGATTAAACTGACAGGACAAACCACATTACTTCTTATATTTCAAAAGAGATCCGTGCGTGAATGCAGCTTAATAGGTCTCCCACTGTCTATGATGTCATAGTAACAAATCTTGAATGGAAAACGTTCAGATAATCTTAAATACTGAAAGCACTCTTTGTTTGTTGTTTGTAATGTTTCTATGCCCCTCTTTATTATTTGCTACTTGCTTGTATGTTTTGAAGTTATATTAGTTTAAAATTCTTAACATACAACTGTTTTAATTATTTTTTGCAATTTGTAATAATTTTAAAAAGTACTTAATTACTTATGTAAGGATATGTAAATGTAAGGATTTTAAGATTCTCAAGTTGGTAAACTAATTAATTCATAAAGAGGGGTAAAAAGTAGATCAAAAAGCGTTCTGGAATCGGATCGTGACTCCCAGAATCGGATTGGATCGTGAGGTGACTAAAGATTCCCACCCCTACATGATATGCATTTTTTTCTACACCGAATATACTTATACTGTGTTGCAATGGTAAGAAAACCCCTTACAAATTTACATGCAAGTCAGGGAACATGATTGTGTTCATTTTCTTAATGATTTTTTAATCCCCTTAAATTCACAGCCCCAATACATGATCTTAAAAATATACTAATTGCATATAAAATCAGTATACAAAATATACTTATTGCATATTAGTAAACAAATTAATAATAATGAACAAGAAGACATTTAGTTTGATATTTATAATCGTATAATTATTATTTATTTTAATATGATCAATATCATTTTATAATAACAATAATAATTATTACTATACATTAATAATGTCGTAATAATAGTATATTAATAATTATGTAATAAATAGTAATTAATAATAATGAATTCTGACATCAAAGATTTAGTCTAATTATTTTAAGTCATTGAAATGTATCTTGGCACCCTCACCATTGTCTCGTCTTCGGGCCGATGAGACCACACCATAAGCACCTGTACCAATGGTCTCAATAATGTCATATTCTTCCCCAACTTCAAACTTCACATCCAGGGAGTGGGCTTTAAGCAGAGCCAAGTTCTTATCTGTGACAGTATTTGCATCTGTTACAACAGATGTGTCATCATTAGGCTGAGAGGGACCTTCTGTAACGCCTCTGTGATGGTTCTTGTCAGTGTTGCCCTCAGAGGCTTTTCGGGCCGGCACTATAATCGTATAATTATTATTTATTTTAATATGATCAATATCATTTTATAATAACAATAATAATTATTACTATACATTAATAATGTCGTAATAATAGTATATTAATAATTATGTAATAAATAGTAATTAATAATAATTAATTCTGACATCAAAGATTTAGTCTAATTATTTTAAGTCATTGAAATGTATCTTGGCACCCTCACCATTGTCTCGTCTTCGGGCCGATGAGACCACACCATAAGCACCTGTACCAATGGTCTCAATAATGTCATATTCTTCCCCAACTTCAAACTTCACATCCAGGGAGTGGGCTTTAAGCAGAGCCAAGTTCTTATCTGTGACAGTATTTGCATCTGTTACAACAGATGTGTCATCATTAGGCTGAGAGGGACCTTCTGTAACGCCTCTGTGATGGTTCTTGTCAGTGTTGCCCTCGGAGGCTTTTCGGGCCGGCACTGCTTGGGTGTCATTTGTCTCGTCCCTCTCATTGGTTGACATTCTGAAAGAAAACATTCAGAAAACGGTTAAAGATTTTAGATTTTACTTTCTGTTCATCTTATTATAATGGCCCCTCTAAACTTCTCTTGGACATGCCAGACAGTTAATGCACAGTCTAACTAATCTTTCCTATTAATCAGTAACAGAAAAGACAATAATTTACAGTATTTCAAAAACAGCACCACTTTCATGTAACACACACACACACGCACACGCACACGCACACGCACACACACACACGTTTACAGTTTGTTTGAAATAACAATGCAAATAATCATTTATGTATTTATCGTTTCAAGAAATATTATTATGCGAGGTGCACACAGCTGCGAGTAGCTTATAACCGAAACCATAAAATTATTACAGAAGCAGACATCATATCTGTAATTGCTCGTAATGGGACAGCATACTAAAGGTCCAGCAGGGCGTAACGTTAGCTGTCGTGTGTGAGCAATTAATCCTAATTAACGTTACATGCCGCAGGGGCGTGAGAGCCTATACTGGCCCAAAAGAGCTTTAACAACAATACGTTCACTCGTTCTTTCTTTTCATATTAGAACACAGACCAAAAAAAGCAAATATTGTGTAATGAAAGCGGTCATAATTACCTGTTAATATATGGAAGCAGTGGAAATTCTGAGCGGGTCTTTCAAAGCATGTCTATTCTTTGCTATCACGAAGCACCGATTTACTTCCTTGTGTTCTTCCGGGTTGTGTTTGAATGGCAGCAAAGCTACCAATCAACTCTATGATCGCAAGATGATCAACCAATGAGATTCGACGACATTGCTCAAGGGGCGGGCTCCTTTGAAGCGTAAAATAGGGTCATTCTTTGGGCGGCGTCGAGTGTAAATAAGAAAGACGCGCACATGCTATAACATGTCATACTCTATATAATAATTTATAAACACAACAATATGGAGGTCCAAACCTGTAGGAAAAACAAAAATAATAATAATAATAATATGGAAACAAATAAAGTACTAAATTTGGTGCTGAATTAATTTTTATATTAGCCTACTTCATTTATTTATTATTTAAATATGGGATATAAATAAATAAATAATGCATGCATGTTTGGTTTCCATACAACAACAAAATTCGTTTATTAATTCGAACACGTGGAATAAATCATCCAAACCGTCACACTGTGTGTTTTAAAACGTTCATACATGTATATGTATGCAATCGGGGCCAGTGTTTATATCAGTCCTATTTTTCTAACCGTCTGCTTCCCGACCATCTGCACCGTCCAATCAAAGTGCTCACGTCCATACAAACAGAAAAAAAGAGTAGAATGCTAATTAGCTAAACAACAGTATTTAAATATTTACTTTTATTTTCAATTTGCTCTTAAAGTCGGGGTTTCCTCAGTAATCGTTTTCTCAGCGCTGATCAGTGCTTACAGTATTAGAGTGCTGTTGTAGACAGTGTTGGGGGTAATATATTACAAGTTACGTAATCAGATTACTTTTTTCAAGTAACTAGTAAAGTAACACATTACTTTTTAATTTACAAGAGAATATCTGAGTTACTT
>NW_015548217.1:2407979-2419736 GCF_001515605.1 Sinocyclocheilus anshuiensis | reverse complement strand
TTACTTTTTTATGGAGTAACGCAATATTGTAATGCATTACTTTTAAAAATAACTTTCCCCAACACTGGTTGTAGATTTAAAATTGAATGTCAGGCACCAATCCTTGCACCTAACAGACGAAAACGATTACATTTTATCGTATTAGTGCTAAAATGTGTCCTGAGATGTGAATGCGGCTCATCATTGGGACTTTCTGAGCCTCCAAGCGCCACCTGCAGGACAAAAGCGCATCATCCCATAGGAAACCCTTATTAGCCCTTACATCGCTCATGCCACGCGTTTCAGTTCTGTGGTCCAATCACAGCTCTTCTCTCAGACTTTTCCACGTTGCAATATATTCAAGGTGGGAGCCTGGCAAATTCGAGCATATTCTGCAATTATAAATTGCATTTAAGAGTAGCAAGTTTTTAGTCTGCAAGTATAGCCTACAAAACAGGCTTTTGTAAATTACGTAATTTGTCAAAACATTTAACACTGTCACTGCAATGTCCTCCTCGAGCCATTCCTCTACAGGAGGTCCTAAATGGGAACATCGCGTCCGCTTCGTCCTGTGTTTTCTGGGTTTAGTTCTGTCGGTTTACGCGTTACATGTCGAGCTGTCCCGGGAGAACGATCCGGAATATCGCGCGATGTGCGACCTGGGCCATTCCGTGAGCTGCTCTAAAGTCTTCACATCCAGGTAATGCGTTCAGTTCAGTTCATGCGCTGATATCAGACAGTATTTTAAGGCAAGACACCCCAGGTGAATAGGGTAAAAATGTAATATGTAGGCTAACTAATGTAACTAATTAACTGATGCAGCCTAACTGACTTACTTCCCCAGCTAACTGATTACATTAGGAATTGTAAGCATTTTTTCAAGTTTTCTGAATTGTGTAAATATGCAAATGATGCATTACCTTATTAAATATGCAGTAATATGTATGTAATATGTCAAATGTAGTATAAACCTTTAGAATATAGATAGGAATAAAACGGTCAAGCTTGCTACTAAAGTAGAGATTTCTGGCTCAGTGCAGGAGAAAAAAAACTCATTTTCTGAAAACAGTCAGGCTATTGTAATTCAAATCTACTGCTGAAAATAGATCAAGTGCAATAAAAGAAACACCTAAGCATGTATTTTGAATGTTTCATCATTTCCATTAGTCAGTAAATCTCAAAATTAACTAGTGCATGAAAAAACAGTAGTGTTGTTGTGCCATAGTCTTTGCTAATAAGTTTTTATGCAACCTGCAAACAGTGAATATTTGCCTGCAAAAAACATCCATTATCAACTGATGGATTGGTGGGACTTTGCTCTTTCTCAGATGGGGACGTGGATTTGGGCTCGTCCAGATCTTTACTTCCAAAGACAGCCTGTTAAACCAGCCAAACAGTGTATTGGGAATAATTTTCTATGCATTGCAACTGGGTTTAGGTAAGTGCTGTTAGGCCACTAATGGTTTGTACTGGGACCCCAAAAGCTAATTCACCAATAATATAAAACCAAGTGTCATCTGCAAACACATTTTAATCAACAGGCCAGCTGGTGTCCAGTAGAGCAGCGTTCTTCCTTGTCATGTCTTCTTGGGTGTCAGTGGCTGGATCTGTATATCTGGCTGGTATTCTGGCATTCGTCTTGGGTGATTTCTGCGTGGTCTGTGTCTCAACCTACATCATAAACTTTGCTCTCCTCTACACAAACCTAAAGAGAAGGACGGGACTGGAGGGACGTCTGAAGAGAGGGAAGAGCGAATGACACTGGGACATCTGGGATTAAGCTGCCTCTAACTTCTGGGGGAAAAGAGCGGAACATGCATAAAATAATTGTTTGCAGATAATTGTTTATTACTGAAAATCCTGGCACTTTGCAGACTGGTCTTAGTAAAAAGAAAAATACTAACAATAATCTGGACTTGACATGTTCATAGACACAAATAGGGGAGGAAGCCTCAGTTTTATTTATAATCTATCTCAGAATAATGAAAAACAACAACAACAACATGTTCATGGAAGTGATGATACAGTTATCAGAAAGTGTATGATGCTCATCATGTATTTTGCATCCAGGTCAGATTTTTACATGTACAAGTAGGCTAATGTGAAACCAAGTTCTGATAAAACATTGATTAAAGCTCTATGTGATGAATAAAGTCAGATTTTCCATTAAATCCTGTTTTGATTATGTGTTCATGTCAAGTGTATGAACATTTAAATATATAATGTTGCCCTAATGCTGCTGCTGCTGCTTACAGAGATACAGATACTATATGTATACATTTCAACATCAGATCCCAAAAAAATAATAATAAAAATAGAATATATAAATACAAATAAATAAATGTTATGATAAAATAAAAAGTAATAAATACTAGAATAAAAAAATAAGTATTAATAAAAATAATATAATAAAAAATATATTATTTATTATATTATAATTTTATATTTAATAAAATTATTATATAATAAAAATGTAAATAGTTTATTTTGTTTTGTAGTATATCATTTGAGATGTATGCATGTGAATTTGTGTATAATCTATACACAATCCTCCCACTCTATATATATTGATTTCTGATGATAATGCAACAGCCATGCAAAAAACACAACACACCTCACTTTTTCTTCTTTTTGTTTAAACTGCGTAAGGAGTAACCTAAATTATTGTAAAATAATCCTAAATATTCTAAGATACTCTTAGAAATGATACTTCTTAATTACTTAATCCAGATGGCATGTAATCAGTTATGTATGGGCCGTTCTACAGCGTTCATCTGAACTGTATTGATGTAGCCCAATAGTATCCAGCTGCAGACCCGCAGCACCAGCAGCCACAGAACCGGAAGTGAGGGCCGGAGCTTACGTTTTTAACAGAGTAGCACGACCTTACGGTTTTTAAGGGGAGATTTGCTTTTATTACACACGATACGTCTTACTTTATGCATGTATGCATTTTATAATGTAAAAATATTGTTTGAAACTTCTTAGCATTTTATATGAAATATACTTTAATCACAAAATTCAAAATAAATGTTTACTCCAAAGTCAAGAACATGTGCATCATACATTTTTCTATATGAAAACTAAAACATTTCAATATAAAACACACACACACACACACAGCAGCAAAATTTAAAAAGTACACATATGATATAAGGATTGGTAGAGGGATTTTCAGAGAGATAGAGTGCAGATCAGTAGCACCATTTTCACACTTAATAGTGCTCATTGATCTTGTTGTCAATTAGGGGTGTGTGATAGTCTGCGACAATATCGTAATTGTTTTAATGATGTGTGAGTGGACATTGTCACTGTCTATGAAAATAGTTCCAAACAAAGCGGAGCAGAACCATTGTGCATCTCAGCGCAACACAAAGCGGTGTTTTGTTACTGAATGAATCTGCAGTTTTTAACAAATCATTGAGTGGATGATTAAATGACCCATTCATCAAGACAGTCACGCTTCATTTCTGAATGTGTCAGCTGATTTGAATGAATCATTAGAATGAATGATTCAATGACTCGCTCATTATGACAGGGACTTGCCACTGTTTGCTAGTAGATTTAGTTTCATCTTTAAAAATATCATTCAGTATTTTATATTTTAATATTCAATTTGATTTTTAAAACATTAGTCTCATAGTATTATTTATGAACCTCTGAGCTGCATTAAACAGTTTGTGTAAATGCATCTAAATGATATTTCAAATGCAGTACAAATATGGCTTTTGTTGGCATTGGTTTCATTTGATAGGTAACATCCCTATATAATGTCTTATTATTTTAATATGATATAACAATAAATGTAAGAATTTGGCATAAAAGATGACACATACTTTTAAAAAGGTTAGAAAAAATTGCCCTTAGAAGAAAAAATGCCCCTGGAAATCAATTTGGGGGTGAGGTCGGGGGGAAATGGAAAAGTTAATTTCTCACACTTCTGTAAACTAATGATCACACAGAATATAAAAACAGAAAAACTTCCGGGAGTCATCTGTCCATGACAGGCCTAAACCAGCCAAGGTACCAACGCAAAGTAAAAAAAAAATATATATATATTTATTTTTTTCTTCTGTCAGTTTCACTCACCCTTATTGTAAATAGTACGTATAGTATGGTTGAACATAAGGGAGTGAAAATGGGTGTGTCTGATAGGAAAGGAATGAGGATAGTCTGTTATTGCAGCAGTATGGTGCATAATAAAAGATAAAATCCTTTAATGTCATCCTGCACTCATCTCTATTCTTTCAGGTATGACCGAACACCCTCTTCAGAGGAAATTCTTGTATTAAAAAAAAAATAGGTAACAAACAGTCTGAAATTAATTCTAGATAAATGAGCACTTTGTTTATAAACATGTTTCTCAATTTATTATGATTAGAAATATATTGTTAATATTTAAAATATTAAAAGATTTCTTTTTCTAGCCCCATAAACATTGTCTTTAATTATAGAGTAATTTAATTAAGGACAGTAATTTTTAAGGCTTATTTTGATCATTTGTAGTGCTGAGCTCCCCACCAGCATGAGGAAATAACTAACATACAGCAGACTGAGCAGTGTGGAAGTTTGCAAGACTGCTGCTTATCGCTCAGCTTTTTTAAATGAGGTTTTGCTCTCCTTCCTTTTTATGTGTTGTTTTTGTCAATTTTGCCTGGGATTGTTTTCTTGACTCAGTCATTTCTACCCCTTGAAAGTATACCTTTAGGTTCTTTGACCTTTATTAGTTTAATAATTTTTCTATATATGAAGTGTTTCAGGGTTTAAGAGATATTACAACATAAGCACACACAGGCGCTCACTTTTTCCAGGGGTTTGAGTTAACAACAAAAAAAGATATTGGTTACAGTTTACAATGACTTTCATTAGCAAACATTATTAATAGATGAGAAGTTCATGAACATTCAAATAAACTATTTATTTTTATGAATAATAAACGTCTTCAAAACTTCACCGCAAGGCCCATTAACAGCATGCATCTGAGAAATTAATCGAAACATCCACAGAATCGTGCTCTCTCGTTGTCAATAACTCCGCCCCTTACTTCCGGTTCTGAAACTGCTGGTCTACAGCTGGATGTATCTCATGTAGCCTGAAAAGGGACTCTTATTATGAAATACCAACAGACTGACGTCATTTTTCAGGAAGTTCAGTCTGCATCACTCTGTTCAATGACAGGAGATCACCAGGATCTGCACGTGTGTATTCCAGCTAGATTTATATATATATATATATATATATATATATAATTGCTTAATAATGGCACAGATATTACATGTGAGTTGCTTGTTTTTCCTCTGACTATATAAAAAGTAAAAAAAATAAAATAATGAATGACACTATGAAGCGAGGAGGTTGCACACGCACTCTTGCATTAACTGTGTGCTCTGCAGCCATTGGTGGCACTTTTCAGTATGGCTACAATATTTCAATCATCAATGCACCCACAGCTTATGTGCAGAAGTTCATTAATGAGACCTGTATGAAGAGATGGGGCGCCTCTCTTGAGGCCAGTCAGGTGACACTGATGTGGACCTTTATTGTCTCCATTTACTCACTCGGGGGACTTCTGGGATCCCTGCTTGCTGGCCCAATGGCTATCAAGTGCGGACGTAAAGGTGCACTGCTGCTAAACAACTGCTTCCTTTTTGTGAGCTCAGTCCTGGCTCTGTGCAGTCGCTCCGCTGGCTCTTTTGAGATGATCATCCTTGCTCGTCTGCTGGTGGGGGTCAATGCTGGGGTTAGTATGAACGTCCAGCCCATGTACTTCGGAGAGAGTGCACCCAAGCACCTGAGAGGTGCTGTTGCCTTTTCGTCTGCTGTTTTCACTGCTCTAGGGATCTTGATGGGCCAGGTAATGGGTCTGACTGAAGTTTTGGGGAGTGAATCTCTCTGGCCTTATCTGCTGGCGAGCAACGCTCTCCCCGGCGTAGTGCAGCTGGTCACCTTGCCCTGGTTTCCAGAGAGCCCACGTTACCTGCTCATCGACCGAGGAGACCGAGAGGCATGCGGTCAAGCCCTGAAACGCCTCCGAGCGTGCAGCGTTTTTACTGATGAGCTGGAAGAGATCCTCCAGGAGCGGGCAGAAGCAGGCGAAGCCCATGCCAAAACGCTGTGGGAGCTGTTAAGTGACCGAAGTCTTCGCAGGCAGCTCTGCACCGTGATGGTTGCCAGCAGTGCCATGATGTTGTGTGGAAATGATTCCATTTACTTCTACGCCTCCTATATCTTTCAAGAAGCCGGTATTCCAACGGACAGGATTCAGTATGTCACGATCGGCACGGGTGCCTGCGAGTTCACGTCTGCTCTGGTGTGTAATCTCCTGATCGAGCGCGTTGGCCGCAGGCTGCTCCTCGCAGGCGGGTATCTGCTCATGGCTTGCTGGGCGGTGGTCTTCACTGTCGCTCTTTCGCTGGAGGGCAAAGTGGCCGGCATGCCCTATCTGAGTATGGTCTGCATGTTTGCCTACATCTTGAGCTTTGGCATGGGTCCCGCAGGGGTCACCGGGATCCTTCCCGCCGAGCTCTTTGACCAAATGGCACGTCCCGCAGCTTACATGGTTGCCGGTTCCATGATGTGGCTTAACCTCTTCCTCATAGGAATGGCGTTTCCGTTCATAGTTAAGGGCCTGGGACAGTTCTGCTTCATCCCCTTCTGTGGAGTTTGTGTGACGGCATGTCTTTTCGTCAGTTTCGCTTTGCCTGAAACCAAAGGAAGGACTCTAGCAGAGATCACGGAGGAGTTTGAGAAGCGGAATAAGAAAGGCACAGCTAATGGGCTTCCTAAATACGGGCAGCAATGTCAAAGTCTGACGGATCCATCAGAATTCCTTGAGACTGAGAAGATCTGAGAGAGATCAGGCTGATTTTGTGTCGCTACTGTATTCAGATTTTATCCGTTTTTTTCTGTCTATTAATTTATTTAAAAATACCTTGAAAATGCCATATATAGTTCATCCAAAAAAATTATAAACTTGTGTACACTTAGATGTATTAAAGGAAAATGTTATGAATTTTTACTTGATGGTTACACTACAATATTGTTGTTGTTAAATCGTTAGATGGAAACGTTTCTTGAAAATGGCATACAAAGCCATATGAAACTAGCATGAATACCTCATGAAAAAAAAAGAGCTTTTCTGACGTGACGCACTTTGAGCTGCGTCTGATTTAAAAATGCTGCATGTTGCAAATGTTTTTTTTTTTTATATTTATTTAACTTTTATTATGTATTCTTAATTATCCTCCGTCTTTTCTCCTTTCCATTTGATTGTTAAAGTGCAGCTAGAAAATATAATACCAGTATTGGGAAGAAAAAAAAAAAAGGTGCATGTTGGGAAATTATGTAAAACTGTGATTTGATTCTCCTTATCAGGGATGCTTTTTTTTTTTATATACTGTTTCCCAGAAAACTTGAATCTTGACGCCTTTAATGGATTTAAAATTTGCACTTATGTATTTTACCTCATTCTGTGTCTCATAATATAATGTTATTAATTATTTATTGCAAAAAGAGTAAATTATTTTGAAGGATACACCCAAAGAGCAATGCAATTTTACCATGTGTTGCATTTGTTAAATATCAATACAATTATTGCCTGTATGGGATCTAGCCAAGTATTTGTTTGTTGCACCAGCAGATGGCACTATATCAATATTGGGTTTTTTTCTGTCAACACTGTTTGTCTTCTCAATTGGATGTCAATTTTAACCAAAACAAGGGAATTCACTGCATGCCGTTGCATTTAGATATAACCACAGTGGTAAAGGACGACAATCAGTATCATATCCTTCATTTGTGCCTTATAATCACATTCTTGCTGCCTACTAACCTGCCTATCAAATCTCCCAACCTATATTCAACCAAATGAAACAGAATATTCAATCCAAGTGTTTTGAATTGTATGATGATTACCGTTTGTCCTAATTCCTTTAAATCATTGTATAAGAGCTGTGAATCTATCAAAAATGCTGTATATTCAACTCCGTTTGTAGCTAGTAAAGAAAGTTGCTTGATTGAAAAACTCTCACTGCTAATGTTTTAATGAATAATATGGTGATTTGTTTAGGTAATGATAACTTTGACTGTGCATCTAATTGCATTCAATGCGTAATAGTGAATTCAAGCCGGAGCCTTTGACTGTTAATTGGAGGTAATGAGGCTACAGTAAAGGATGTTCCATGATATATGCGAAGGCTTGACTCATGTGCTGTATTATTAGAAGCTGCTTCAACTTAGAGGAACGAGTTGAAAAAGGACTGGAGGGAAGTGAGTGTCCAGGCTGAGAATCTCTCATGTTAACATATTCAACTGATGTTAGTTAATCTAAAGCCACTTTAAGTTCCATTGAGACTAGTGTCTCTTGTTTCTTCAGCCTTACATCACTGACAGTTTAAGAAGTTTGAAAAGAATGGCTTAAGAATCGCAGGTAGGTAAAGTGAATACACTCACTGAAGAACCAATCAAAATGTGGCATCATTTCTCCTCAGTCCAGTGTCATTTTTAGAGTTTAGCAACCACTGCAGAATTTAATTTTGTGGTGCCTTGCATAAATATGATGATGAGGAAATCTTAAAACACAATGTGAATTCATACTGAATAGCTGAACAGATATTCATAATTGATTTTTTTTATTTTTTACAGTATTTACCATAGTATACTTTTATTTTTTTATTCAACCAAATGAAACAGAATATTCAATCCAAGTGTTTTGAATTGTATGATGATTACCGTTTGTCCTAATTCCTTTAAATCATTGTATAAGAGCTGTGAATCTATCAAAAATGCTGTATATTCAACTCCGTTTGTAGCTAGTAAAGAAAGTTGCTTGATTGAAAAACTCTCACTGCTAATGTTTTAATGAATAATATGGTGATTTGTTTAGGTAATGATAACTTTGACTGTGCATCTAATTGCATTCAATGCGTAATAGTGAATTCAAGCCGGAGCCTTTGACTGTTAATTGGAGGTAATGAGGCTACAGTAAAGGATGTTCCATGATATATGCGAAGGCTTGACTCATGTGCTGTATTATTAGAAGCTGCTTCAACTTAGAGGAACGAGTTGAAAAAGGACTGGAGGGAAGTGAGTGTCCAGGCTGAGAATCTCTCATGTTAACATATTCAACTGATGTTAGTTAATCTAAAGCCACTTTAAGTTCCATTGAGACTAGTGTCTCTTGTTTCTTCAGCCTTACATCACTGACAGTTTAAGAAGTTTGAAAAGAATGGCTTAAGAATCGCAGGTAGGTAAAGTGAATACACTCACTGAAGAACCAATCAAAATGTGGCATCATTTCTCCTCAGTCCAGTGTCATTTTTAGAGTTTAGCAACCACTGCAGAATTTAATTTTGTGGTGCCTTGCATAAATATGATGATGAGGAAATCTTAAAACACAATGTGAATTCATACTGAATAGCTGAACAGATATTCATAATAAATTGATTTTTTTATTTTTTACAGTATTTACCATAGTATACTTTTATTTTTTATTAGAATTTTGTTAAACTGAATTCAAGAATTGTGAATTTGGGGCTCGTCATCTCAAAACCTGCAGCTGTAAATGTAGTTAACTCCCCTTCTAAAAATATCAGAACATAATCTGCTGTTCAAAAATACATTATACGTTCAATCTAAATGCAGGAATTTCATTCTATGCAAATAAATACTTTAGAAAAGTATTAAAAAGGGAGGGGGGGCACTTTTATTTCCGTGTGTGTGCCATGTGAATGTCAGCAGGATTGAGGTGCAGAAATGAATCTTACCATCAGCTGCACTCACTGGATGTGCCCTCTAAACAAAGCAGACTCTAGTGGGTTAGAATGCATTATGGAAAATGGAAATGCACAGGTACACATGTCGCTCCTCTAATATCTCTTGCTGTGTGTGTGTTTTTTTTTTTTTTGTTAGAAATGGACTCATTTCACCTTACTGAGATCTTTCTGATGTCTGTCTTTGTGTTTTATTACAAGAATATGGAGTTACTGTTACACTAAGAGCACTTTCAGAAATCCATTATGAGCAGTGACCTTGTGCTATGCTGTTTTGAAACATTAAAGGAGCACATAGCAAGTAAACCCTGGCTGTGTTCATGCGTGACCCTGAGTTACTGTTATGGATGCTAATATAGTAGTGATCTTGGTTTATTATTAAGTGTGTGTCTAAGCTATATTATTAAATAGTCTGTGTGTGTGTGTGTGTTACAGTATATTAATATAATGGACTTCTGTAAAGAAGTGATAAATAACAGATCTCTTCCTGTGTTAAAGAGGTAATGGTTTCAAAAATATATATTAATGATAAAGTGACATATTAAGAACTACTGTTAGATTATGTTTCCTTAACTATGGACACTTAAGTTTTTTTTCTTTCTGTTTTATGAAGATCATATATACATAAATACATACACACACAATGTATTTATCCAGTTAGTAATTAGAAATGTAGATTTTAATATAGGCATAAAAATCTATTCATTCTCTGTACTCACTAACCCATAAGAGTCCACCTGACACTTATCTCCAACTTAATTTCCATAAATCGAAAGTGTAGACAGCAGCCCAGCTTAATGAGATTCTCAAGTGGCTCGCAAACTCTTTTCAAATTCAGTGTGGTTCAGTTGTTATGGTCTGCTTTTCTCCTTGTTATCTGATCTTCCTATCATGAATTGTGCTTATGTTATAGCATCACTTCATTGCTTCCAGAAGAAACCGGTGGCTGAGGGGTTTTATAAGCTAGCATGTGCTTACTGAAGCAAAGAAGTAGTTCAAAGATAGGGACAGCAACAGCCAATTTAAAACCAGAGAAAATATACTATGAACGATGTGAAACATTAGAGAAACATAATACTGATTTATTTCTAAGAGAAAGTGATGGTTTCCTTTACATTTCTATTCTTATATGATCGCATATATTGCATATTTAGTATATAGGGTACTTTTTTTGTTCAAACTCCAAAATGGTTTGCTGACTGAATGGTGAAACAGATTTTTAGGCATTTATAATGAACAGCATATGTTGATACTCCAGCTTATGTGGTAAGTCTATATCTGGATTCTTGTGCCGTCTCTGTCCCCAGGTGTGTTGTAGACAAATATAGAACATCTAATGATTTTTTTGAACCAATAGTGTAAGGCTTACTATGATTGGCAGGCTTTCAATCTGTTCTGAGCATCTTGTGTCCCTATGGCCAACTCTGAATGATTTACGCTAAGCTATGATTGGAAGTCAGGGAATATATGTGAACCTGGACCACAAAACCAGTCATAAGGGTCAATTATTTGAAATTATGATATATGCATCAATATTTGGCCGAGATACAGCTATTTGAAAATCTGGAATCTGAGGGTGCAAAAACATCAAAATATTGAGAAAATCGCCTTTAAAGTGTCCAAATGAAGTTCTTAGCAATGCATATTACTAATCAAAAATTAAGTTTTGATATATTTACAGTAGGAAATTTACAAAATATCTTCCTGGAACATGACCTTTACTTAATATCCTGATTTTTGGCACAATAAAAAACTCAATAATTTTGACCCATACAATGTATTGTTGGCTTGGCTATAGCTTCAAATATACCTGTGCTACTTATGACTGGTTTTGTGGTCCAGGGTCACAAGAGAGGAACTTAGGGCTAAAGTCCCCTACATTAAAGGCAAGGTAGGTGATTTGGTTCAAAAACATTTTTTGTTACACTGGTTGTAAGTCTCTTCACATCCCGATAGCAATCACTAAGTTAAGTGGTCTAAATGTATTTATATATTCTGTGGAAGGTGT
>NW_015548217.1:2378914-2406016 GCF_001515605.1 Sinocyclocheilus anshuiensis | reverse complement strand
CATTACTGAAGTGCAGTATAGACATGAAACCACCTTAATCAAATTATTACCGTTGTGTAGGACATTTCACCGCATTTTGCGACAGGATACACACACGGCATTGGTCAACCGTTTGATGGCAAATTTCAACACCCAACACCGCCATCGTCTGTATGCACGTACAAATAATTAACTGCACTTGAAGCTTTCATAAAATTAAAAATGAAACACCCAAAACTGTACATGGCATCATCACGAAGACAAACTATATGTTTATACGTGAAATTCCGGAGGGGGCGTCGGATGACGTCGCGTGGTGACGTAATGACGTGTGCCATTAATCGAACTATGTGCTATAACATGTAAAACTGGAACATGAAAGGAATATTCTAAAAGCAACTCATGTAAACACCATAATCATAATATTGGCTTATTTAGAATAAGGTAAATAATTAGATTACTGATGTCCATGTAAACGTAGTCAATGTATTTATATATCGTCTGTGGAAGGCTTAGGACCATAAAATGTTTGTCCAATCATATCCCTCGGTCCGAGGGCTACGATAGGCTTTCCTACCTGCCTGTCAATGTATGTATTTGCATACCACCGCGCACCCTGTTCGCACAGACATGATACGTCATCAGTGCGTTCCATCACACTATTGCAGACCAAGCGAGAATGGGAGGTGTTATTATTGTAATATTATGTTCATTATGTAAGGGATAATCAACGGCTAGCCGTGCATTAAAGGATTTTAAATGCACGACGTGGAGGCAAAGAACCGCCCGATGCAAAGCAGAGGGTGGTTGCCTCTGCGAAGTACATTTAAAATCCTTTAATGCACGGCTAGCCGTTGATTATCCCGCTTATTCCATGGTCATTTGCCAAGTTATAGACAAGTTAAAACTAGTATTGTGCTTTGCAGCACAATATTTGACCGAATGGGTAAAAATGAAATGATTTTTACCGAATGGGTAAAAATAAAAATATTTTCGTCAGTTACGGCACGTTAGCGCTAGCATTCTGCCCGCTTCAAATCATACACAGAGATGAAATAGTGTGGTAAGACCACATTTATTTGAATGAATTATAGCATGTATTTCATCTAGCTTACTATTTCTAGCCTATATACACTACCTTTAATCTCTAACAGTGGGGAAGATGAAAGATGAGAAAGAAACACTAAAAATTCCCCATCACTAATACAAAGACTGACAGTCTGTCTGGAACAAACAAACACAGACAAGCAGCGTGATGGAAACAGTCGAAGGTCCCAGTGCTGCTGGACTGTATATCAGTACTCTTGGGAATATTAAAATGCTGTATGGTATAGTGTTAGTATTTGTTGTTGTTGTTGTTATTGTACCTGTAAGCTCACATTTGGCTCTGGTTCCTTATCTGATCACCTGCACATGGCTTAGTGTCAGGGTACCCTCTGATATACACTGCCTTTCAAAGGTTTAAGATCATTAAGATGTTTTTTTTAAATGTAGTCTCTTATGCTCATCAGGCTGTATTTATTTGATTTTCAGAACAAAACAGTAATATTGTGAAATATTATTGCAATTTCCTATATATATACTTTAAAATATAATTATTTCTGTGACGCAGCGCTGAATTTTCAGCATCATTACTCCAGTCTTCAGTGTCACATGATCTTCAGAAATCATTCTAATATGCTGATTTATTATCAGTGTTGAAACTGTTGTGCTACTTATTTTTCTTTTTCTTTTATTTCTTTTTTTGGAACTTGTGATGCATTTTCTTTGATTCTTTGATGAATAAAAAGTTTCAAAGAACAGCATTTATTTAAAAATAGAAATCTTTTCTAACAATATAAGTCTTTACTATCACTTTTTTAAATCAATTTAACACGTCCTTTCTGAATAAAAGTATTACTTTCTTTCAAAAAAAAGAAAGAAAGAAAAAGAAAAAAATGATTCACCCCAAAATTTCTATTTTGATTAAACACTGTTCTTTTACATTTTTTATTTATCAGAGAATCCTGAAAAAGTATCACAGGTCCCAGATTTATCATGTTTATCATCAGGATCATGTGACACTGAAGACTGGAGTAATGATGCTGAAAATTCAGCATTGCTTCACAGGAATACATTATATTTTAAAGTATATTTAAAAAGAAAACTGTTATTTTAAATTGTAATAATATTTCACAAAATTACATTTTTTCTGTATTTTGGATCAAATAAATGCAGCCTTGATGAGCATAAGAAAAAAATATTTAAAATCTTACTATCCAAAACTTTTTGATGGCACTGTATGTATGGTTTCACAGAAGTATCATTCCCTGAATATATTGATGTGAAAGCATAACAATGGTCATTCTTTGAGACATTTAGCTGGTTTTAAATCATGTTGACATTTTGTATTATTTATTCATGTTTTAATACACTTTCAGATCATCTGAAATTCAAATCATCTTCTCTGAAAGGACTGTAGTAAAAAACTGCTTCAAATCACAATAGCATAAATTTGTCGCCATTACAGAAAGTTTTGACTGTGCTTTTGATTTGGGACATTTTACTGTATTTTATTGCCTGTATTCTGCAGCGCTTGTAAGAGACCAAACAAGTGGTTTAATTTCCAATAGATGAAGAGGAAGCTTTCTTTCTCAACTTTAAGCTTAATTACCTCAATTTAAATGTGATAAGTGTGTCATTTAATCCACAAGGGCGCACAGAGCCTGACAGTGTCATCTGTAATCATAAATACAGGCAAGTCATGTTGCTGGGAAGACACAATGAAAACAGAAGCAAAAGATCATCAAACGCAGTTAACCATATCAGGATTTTAATAGCTGCAGAACACAGACCTTCATGTGTGCAGCGTGAGTGAACAGGAGCAAGATGGAAATGATTTTGAACAGTTCCATTAACATTCACATAGATTGCCTAAAATAACAATTTGGTGAAGTTCCCAGATTTGATAAAGTGCTATCCATGCCGCATTTCATCAATTCATCTGCACCTGCAGGTTTATGAGGGTCTGCTCCCTAGGCGGTGAGTCTTAATGAGAAATTAAAATAACTTCTAAGAAATAGACTATTACAGCCATTTTTTACTAAATCTAATTAGTTCCCATCAGATCTGTGGATATAAATTCAAGCATTTCAAGGGCACACAAAGTGGCCCCAAACACTATTTGGACACGTCAGCATAGTTAAAAATCAATGAACATTATAGAATTAGAAAGAAAAAAAAAATCAAAACCTGAGGCATTTCTTTTGAAGAAAAACAGCACAAGCACAGTATTCATAGTTAAAGCATTAATACATTTAACAAATAAATAAAGTTGAATAAATATGGAGATCACTGATATTCATAAGGTTTTACCTCTTTAGTTTGTCGTGCTATGAACCCTTCTGCTTTTATTTCTCCCAGCATGCTTTGCTTCCCGTCCCGTAGGCAGTGCACATGGTGTTTTGAGCATATGGCTCCAAAGTCCAACGTGACTGTATTTTTGCAAAAGCAATTCTAGCCAAAATTATAGCTTCAGTCAATTAATATGTGTACATTAACCAATTAATGCATACAGTAACTCATTAACCAAATCCAAAAATCTTTTGATTTTTGAATCTTTTTTTCAAATGCAAGATCGAGGACAATCACAGCCAAAACAAAACATTTGGACAAAACAAAACATTTGGACAAAACAAAACAAAACAAAACAAAACAAAACAAAAAACAAAACCTTTGTAGTGCTCGGTCTGATAAAAAGAATTGCAGTCAGTCCTTCTATTAGACCTGCCTAATGGTCTACAGAAGTGAGGGCATGTTGTCTCAAAGAATATCAGACTACTCAAGAATGAAGAGCGTCTTACTCTGAATTCACATAAAAGCCACTGATTTGTGACCTTTATCACTGCTTGGTATTCAGTGTGGCCACCCTCCTCTACGCTGCTCAAACAAAACATAAAAAATAAATAAATATTCTTTCATAAAAGCAACATAAAATTTATAGATAAGCCTAAAATGCGTCAGAATAAAGAAATGCATGAGGCTGAAAGCATTGTGCAGAACTGTAGCTTTGAGGAGACAATATTGAGCCCATCGTGCTTCTATAGCATATTGTTGAAAGCTTTTCAGCCATTAGAATTTGACAGCTGCAGTTTGTCACAGTATAGAGACAAAAGGGTAATTAAACCATGAGCAATAGTTCACAAATGACGAATTTATTACTGTAAAATGAGATGCACAAAGTATGAATCTGGTTTGTCAGAATGAGAAGAATATTGTTGTTAAAATACTTTCTGTTCATTTAATATGCAGAGACAAGTATAAGTAAACAATTTCTTTGAAATTAAACACTGGTTTTATGAGGCTATATCATATATTGCTGTTTGTTTTGAGCGTCAGCGGTAACTCCGCCAATGGCTTAAATCGTGGGACAGGACTATCTGTTGCCTGACCAGTCACAGCTGAGGTGAATGTTAGCAGAAACCTGTTTGAAAACTCTCTCTCTCTCTCTCTTTCAGTTGTGTTAGCAGAAATGACACATCTCATAGATTGGTATGAGGTTTTTACAGTCTAGCTGCAAAAGCAAACAGCATGATGTATAGCTATGTTAATGTTCAAATGTTCAAAATGTTCAATTCAAACTCTATTCATAATTCAAACATTGCACATAGCATCCAAATTAAACAAAAATGCAAAGAAATAAGCATATATATATATATATATATATATATATATATATACAGTATATATATATATATATATATATAGATATAGAAAGTATAGTTACACATACATAGGCTAGCATGTGTGATTGTATGTGAAACAGCCTCATTCAAAAGCTACGAGAACAGAGTGTACAGCAAATATTGTAATGAAACTAAACTAAGGTTAGCATTTCAATTTCAGCTAATGGCAAAGCTTTATAAAAATAATAGCCAGCACTAATAGGGGTCAGAGCCCCTGCAGATGCACCATGCTTTGTTTTTGACAACAATAATGACAGCTTATCTGTAATATTTGCTCTTTGACTAAACAGCGAGACCCGACTGTGAAAGCCTGTAATACTTGGCAGGCACAAATGCAATTGTAGGTATAATGGAAGGCTGCATATGTAGTATAATGGCTAATGTGGAAAAATTGATCTGTATAGAGTTACTAATGATGGGTGAAGCATCCAGCTCACGTTTCAGCATAAAAACAAGAGAAACGAAAGAAAGCAAACGCCAAAAGCACACAGTATTAAAAAGGCAAGATATGAAGTAAAATGAGGTTGAAGAGCTCATGAGATGTTGCAGTTAAGGCTTGCCCTGATAAAACAAGAGAAGAGCAGGCAGTGTGTGAAATCTGAGCCAGAGGTGAAGTGCTTTTACATTCAGCTGATTGAAATGTACACTTGTTGCTTTACTAATTGAAAGAGATGCTTCTTCGGAAGCAGGAGGCTCACATAAAAACGTTTTAATCTTATTTGATCTTACTAGTATATAGGGACAGACTGTCTATTTTCAGTTTAGGCCAAAGTCAGACGAGAAAGAGCATAAAACATAGAAGAAAATCCAATCCAGCAGCTCCATACATGGCTCAGCCTACACAGGAGCTGGAAGTGAGGTGACTGACGGCTTCTGCCTGGAGGCCGAACCAATTAGATCAGTGCACTTCCTCACTAAGAGTGGGAGGCTAGATTGGCTATCAGCATTGTTTAACCTGTGAGTCTGTCCATCAGCAGAAATCATTACACCAGCCCAGGGAGCGCATGGCCATATATTTGTGGTGCAAGTGAGAACACAACACATTTCGCATGTCTTGTAGGTTTAAAAGTTTTATGCATTATTTAAATAAGAGCTAAATATATGTGCATGGCACAAGATTCGTCACTTACATCTGACACTGGCGGTTGTTGTTAAAAAAATCATGATAATGTGCTTTAAAATGTTTTTGTGTTCACCCACTGCTGAAAAATGGCTTAATAACAGAAAAAAAAAACTACGGTTATTTTCTATCCAGTCAACTCATCACAATGATTTCTGTCACTTCTGCTCAGTTATAAGAGATTTGAGAGTTTTGTTGTTGTTCATGTGTTAAATCACAAGTAAATGCAAAGTGGCTGGATTAAGTTTAATAATCTTAATAATGAGAGTTGTAACATGCTGCAGGACTTCTTGAATTCCCAGCATGCACTGTGGTATATTTTTTTCGCCTTTGTGCCCATATTTATTTTCTATCACATTGACGTTAAGTTTTTTTTTTATTTTAATTTTTTTGTCAGACCACTAGTAAAGTGTAACTTTGAATCCTATCTAGTCTCTTTCAATCAATATGGTAATTCATTGTGTGGTGCTGTTTGTACAAATTGTTTTGAGAAATGCACATACTTCTTTGCAAATATTAAGGATGATTCGAAAAATGCACCAAAGCGACTGAGAAAAACTGTAATAGTTTTACAGTCTGCTGCTTTTGATTGTACTGTTATCGTCCCTATCAGATATTTATTGTGTGAATAATTACCTATTGTGGTGTGTGCATTAAGGTTTGACTCTGTGTGTCTAGTTGAGCATTTAAATTTATTCCCCAGTCAGTCCATACAGGGTTTTTTTTTTATTGGGGCCAGATATTTCCTCACTAGATAGATAGATAGATAGATAGATAGATAGATAGATCTAGCATCCCAACAACCTTTTAAGTAGCAATTCTCAATGTATTGTATTTATCTAAATTACAGTTATTTACAATTTTCATTTATGAAAACCTCCAGTCAACACTCATTTGATTGTCCATCCATATTTTTGTCTTCAGTGTGGTTTTAATAATAATTATGACTTGCCTTTATTTTCCTATTTGATACTGTAAAGCTGCTTTGACACAATCTGTATGGTTAAAAGCACTATATAAATAAAGGTGACTTGACTTGCACTAAAATAATAGATTTTTTTGATGCTTTAGTACAATCATTTACTAAATAATCATAAATTGTTGCCAGAGTAAATATTCACACCCTTATTAATAAGCCTATCATCAATGCTTGCACATATGCCTCTCTTCCTCTACATTTTCCCAAAATACTTACACCACATCCACCCTTCCACCCACGCAGCCAGCCAGCCATGTGACATTGCCAGCTATAAAAAACAACACTTAAGTGTGGGTGGGAGGTGGAGAAAGAGTCAATATGGATTTTTGATCAATTGTTCTAGTTTTATAGGGAGGGTGAGTCGTGAGTCAGGAGCAAAGGGCCCAAATATAGGAGTGTATGGTGTGGGAGTGGACTAACAGTCTGATTCTAAGATAACTGTCATAAACATCCACTCCTCTCCATCTGGACAAACAGCAGAGGTGCAGCATGAAAGGACTGCTTGCAGGAAGATAGACTGATCTACGTAGGCATTTTTGGAGGGCTGTGAGAAACTGGCCTTTGAAAGATTCTCAGAATCACAGAAATATTGAGATATGAATAAGCTGTAGATGCAGTAATTATTTCCTTCCTATTGAGAGAAATCTCAGACAATTGTGAAAACAATGTCATTTGTAAATACTGAGCCTCTGTGTGAAAGAAAGAGGGTGTGTTTTGCCTGCAACAATGGTTGCTATGCTTTTTTTTAGCCTTAATTACTAAAATTACAGCTGCATGATGAATGCTGTGGTAATGGAGAATATATATATGTGACCCTGGACCACAAAACCAGTTTTAAGTTGCTGGGGTTTATTTTTAGCAATAGCCAACAATACATTGTATGGGTCAAAATTATTGATTTTTCTTTTATGCCAAAAATCATTAGGACATTAAGTAAAGATCATGTTCCATGAAGATATTTAGTAAATTTCCTACCGTAAATATATCAAAACTTAATTTTTGATTAGTAATATGCATTGCTAAGAACTTCATTTGGACAACTTCAAAGGCGATTTTCTCAATATTTAGATTTTTTTGCACCCTCAGATTCCAGATTTTCAAATAGTTGTATCTCGGCCAAATATTGTCCTATCCTAACAAACCATACATCAATGGAAAGCTTATTTATTCATGATGTATAAATCTCAATTTCGAAAAATTGACCCTTATGACTGGTTTTGTGCTCCAGGGTCACATATGTATATATATATATTTCACAATATCAGGAACTTGTTCGCTGATTTTTTTATAGAACGCTTTAACATATTTATTATTATTTGGGACAAATAAATAAACAAATGAATATGTCTATGACAACATTACATTAGACTATAAATATTGATGAATGCTGTAGCTCAATTACAATTAAACTGTTATAATGATACAAAAATAGAAAAGAATAGTTATCTTTATTAATCTATTAAAGTTGCCTATATTTCTGTATTAAAAAACCGTAAGCAACACATCTAAGCAGTGAGTATTACTTCTCAGCAGCTGGTGCAATCTCTGAAATTACTTTATCATATAAATATATTTGCCTAGAAATAACTTGTCCATCTTTCAAGGAATCTCATGTATCTCAGCACTCCATATGACACGCAAACAGACTTAAAGACGCTCTGAATGTGTGAGCTGAGGCTTCCGCTAAGGGATCTCAGCTGAGATTCATTCCTCAGGGTGTTTCTGCTCTGGCTGATGACAACATGCTAATATTAAAGAGCGTACGTTTATGCTGACTCACTAGTTGTATTGACTCCTCCTGCTAGTTCGTTGATTCTCAAAGTCTGATGTTTAATTCTTTAATATTTTTGGCAGGGGATCCATCAAAATCCAACATGTAAAACCATTTTTAAGCAATAAATTGATTTACACTGTTAGTGAACCATGGTTATATTCAGGTCAGGAGTCCTACAGCATGGTATGAGCAGAGAGTTCAATGCAAATCAAATGTAATAAACTGGATTTACACATAATTGAATGAATGAATGAATTCTGAACTGTTCCCATAAGCACTCTAGAGTTATTTTTGCATAGAGTAACAGAAAACTATGATTTAATATGCAATATGTTAAAGTAATGTAGAGGACTGCATGTAAAAAAAGTTTGATGGCATTGGCATTATATATCAAAATATGATTGGTTTTCCATGTGCATTTAAAGAAACTAAAATTAATAGTGAAATTATGTTGTTACATACAAAGGTGACAGATTTTTCATTTCGGGGTGAAATAGAGTAAGCCTTTAAACAGGAATAAAAAGATAATTATCATGTATCATCCATGTTTTCTTAGGAACGTTTTTCAAGTCAAGAGGCAATATGTGACCCTGGACCACACAACCAGTCTTAAGTGTCAATTTTTCAAAATTGAGATTTATACAGTACATAATCTGAAATCTGAATAAATAAGCTTTCCATTGATGTATGGTTTGTTATGATAGGACAATATTTGGTCGAGATACAACTATTTGAAAATCTGGAATCTGAGGGTGCAAAAAAATCGAAATATTGAGAAAATCGCCTTTAAAGTTGTCCAAATTAAGTTCTTAGTAATGCATATTATTAACCAAAAATTATGTTCTGATATAATTACAGTAGGAAATTGACAAAATATCTTCATGGAACATGATTTTTACTTAATATCCTAATGATTTTTGGCATAAAAGAAAAATCTATAATTTTGACCCATACAATGTATTTTTGGCTATTGCTACAAATATACCCCAGCGACTTAAGACTGCTTTTGTGCTCCAGGGTCACATATAGTGTGTTAATTTGTATGCAATTTATTTTTCAAGTTAGTATTAGTATGCGACACACAAATGAGTTTGTGACCTTATGTGCTGGGAAATATCATGTGCAGAGCAGAGACGCAGGGCGGCAGAGGTGAGACTCTTCAGCTCAGAGGACATGCTGCTCTGCACTTCTGACAGTTCTGGCAGCCAAGACACATGCTTCCTCTTTCCCACTGGCTTTCTCAGCTGTTCCCTTCTTCTCGGACCTGGGATTATTAACCCACAAAAAGGTGGGAATCAATGTCAGATTGTCACACTTCTCGGGAGGCAAGGAGCAAGGAAACACAGAGATAACTTCAAATCACAGTCTTTAATGATCATAAGGGGAACGTAGGAGACACTGGAACATAAGGAATGACGTTTGAGGACCGACAAACACTAACTGAAAGGACTGGGGCTTTTAAACACTGGGTGATAGGGAAAACACAGGTGCACTGAATGACTAATTAACTGGGAAGCGGAACACATGGGGAAGAAACTGGGTCACAGAGCACAACAAACAGTCCAGGCCAGGGGCGTGACACAAATGAATAAGTTTCAAAAAGTTTCAAAAAGTACCCTTCTCCTGTTTTTCGACGCAGACTTTCTCTCGAAATAGACAGTCTAAATTAGACTACAAAAGAAGGAGTCACATCAACACTGTGCCATCTGAATAGCCAAGCCGTTCGGTAGAATGAGTATGGGGATTCGCTTTTTAATGGCTACATTAATAGAAATTTTATTTACATTTATATTTACAAAATGTTGGAAATGTATACTGGATGTCGCTGTCCTTAAATGATTTCATTGTTAAACCTGAGTTTTCCCAATCTGGGAGGATTCAGGCGAGCAGATCCCCATGACCTTTGGTGTCTACGCTTCATTGCTATGAATCGTCGTCATTATTACACATTGGTTGGCATATGCAATTGCATGCTCTAGAAAAGCTGTAGCTGAAACACTTGCCTAAGCAGATGTGTAGCTAACTTGAAATAATAAAATGACTGTATGTGTTTAAATCATTAGAACTACATCGAATGGTCACTATATACATAAAGCACAGTCTTTCAAAAGCCTTTTAATCTCCTTAAATCTCCCTTTCTATAGCTTAAGTGACGCCATGTTGGTTCCAAAATAGCAGCAGCTGTGGCTGATACACAAGATGACAGAAGAGTGAGTGTGTTTCCATCTGCGGTGTGACATGGTCCTGATGAGAAGATCTCTTCTGATGAGAGCATATGTGCGCATGTACGTGTGTGTTTGCTGGCGGCTGATGAAGGACAGTGCTGCTGGCTTATTGAACTGCCTGAACTACTTTCAAGATGAAGAATTTGATTGCAAGGACATTAGAGCCCACCTGCTGCCTGCAACTGTTGGTGGCCAGAACCTCTGTTCTTAAAAACAAAAACAAGAAGAAGCAGCTAGTTTTAACTTCACACGCTTGCGTACATCACAGTGTGGGAGGGTGTCCATTCACCGTTATTATTTTGGCTTGTTTTTTTCCCCCATCATCCAGAATACTAGTGTCCATGATGCCAAGTCGTGTTTTCTTCCAAGAGAGCTCCCTAAATACTCATTTAGCAAAGTAATTCATTTGTTGGAATGATTTCGCTCGCACAGAGCATAGAATTAGCACAAATAACATGATATTTTGGTACTAATTTACTATGGCCTGGTTTAAATTTCATTGCATAAAGATTGCTTTGTAAATACTCCAAGTTCAACATGGTGCTGAAAGAAGACTGGCATATAATTGTGGCTAATTAACACAATGGACTAAACGCATGTAAAGCAAATCCACTGGCTTCCGGATTTACCATGGTAACAATGAACTGAATATTTCCAAAAATACATGACCATTTTCACTTTCTACTTTTTTCTCTCTTACATAAATGCTCACATGTACAGAGTTGTTAATCTGATCAGTAATGGCTTGTCTGAGAAATAAATAAGTGAATTAAAATTTTAAAATCTAGAATTGTGATCAGTGTTAAGCTACATTTGGCAGGAATCACTCCAGGTTTTCCAAAGTCCTCTCTGTGTTTTCCATAACCTTCTTCTCACTTAGAGAAACCCCAAATCCCGGAATGTCCCTATTTACTTTCTTAAAGGGGTCATCGGATGCAAAACCCACTTTTACAAGTTGTTTGAACATAAATGTATGTTGGCAGTGTGTGTACACAACCACCCTATAATGATAAAAAATCCACCCAGTGGTATTTTTTTCATCTCTATAAATAATATCCCCTTTTTCAAATCAAGATATTCTCAGCTTCTTGTCTGTGTGATGTCACACAGACCAAGGCCACTCCCACGATTGTTGATTGACACTGCCGTCTTACCTTAGACCCGCCCTGAGTGAGCTGTCATCAGTCCACCACTGTTTCGACGCCGGAGCAGGGACGTAGACAAGAATGGCTCCTAAGTGATTGAGGTGTTTTGTTGTTGGATGTCATCATGAAACCAGCAGTCGTCATTTACTCCCGACATCTGAGCCGCTGAAGGCGCAGTGGATTACGTTTGTTTTTGAAGGGATTGCACCCACCGATCTACCTAAATGCGTCTATGTTCGCGCAAATCATTTGTGAGTATAAGGATTTTTTATGAATCTTTGCAAATCGACTTTCCTAATAATGTGCTAGTTAGCAAGTTTCACGGCTAAATGCAGCTAAATGCAGCTAAAGTAAACAGGACGGCTCGTCACCCCCCACAGAAGAGAGGGGCGGAGTGAGCAGAGCTCATTAGCATTTAAAGGGAAATGCAACAAAACGGGATGCTGTGAAAAGAGCTGATTTAACAAGGTAAAAAGGGTGTTTTTTACACTACCATTGAGAAATTTTAACCAATGTTATAAACTTTTCATTAAGACCCTAAAAGAATCATATCAACTTGTGGAAAATGGGCATCCGATGACCCCTTTAATATATGTTTGCGAGCTTATGGGTAATTACTCATTTTTGCTTTTATTCCAAATTGGAAAAACAAACAAATAAACAACAACAAATGTTTTGTAATCAAATTGTGATCATTTGCTCTTTCTCTGAAGCAACTTTCATTTTCTGGTGACTTGGGTCTCACAGGCTAATAAATATGTTAACCAATACACAAATAGCTATTTTAGGTTGTTTTACCAAACTTGTTTTATATCTGACTCCATTCTATTATGTAATGACCACTTTTAACAATTCAATCTATTCCTATTGAATAAAATCAAGTATATGCATTTGTTCATTCGTAATATATTGTTTCACTCAGAAATAAATCTGATTGTGAAAATATCATTTGCAAAATGGTTTCACACTGAGTTCGTGACTGAATGAACTGTTTATCTGAATGGATACCTTACTCCTTGCTCATCTCTACAGCAGTTCCCAAGAATCATTCTTTCATTCATGGAATTTGCCATAAGTTTGATTGATTTTGTGCACCGAGACAGAACTACGTGGGTGTTTGCACACTCATATCTTGGTGCTTTGTGCTCAGGAATGACAGATTCTCTCATTACTGATCTATGTGAATTCATGCAACAGAAAAATAGTCAACAGCAACAGCCTGTTTGTCTCTAACCTGTCTTTGTGATTTGTGTTTTATTATGTAAATATGTAAATGATCCTGTATTATTTAAACTGCTTAAAGGGGTCATATCCCTGTCCATCAAAGGCAAAATGCAGTGACTACACATTAGGGCTTTATTTAATAAATCCTGGGTATTCATAAACTGACATTTCAAGATGTAAATTATTACATTCTTGGATGTTAATTCCACTTCAAATATGACAAGTGTGAAACGTTCCTCTATGAGGTTAAAAGCAGGGTTTAGAACAATGTTAACCCGGGGTTAAACACATTGTGAAAAGCCCATTTTGTCAAAATTAGACATTTCATTCATTTTCATTTTTTAAAAATCTTAATATGTACTATTTAGCGCTAACTTATGTCCAGATATTATTAACTGACATTCCCTTCTTTTCTGAAATTTAGTCATCAAATCCATAAATACCGCAGGTAAATTCACAAGTACAAAAGTGCATCTTTAATGCCGTTACCTTCTTCATATTCATGACCTGCTTTAAGAGCAGAAAATAATGAGCTCATGGGACATAAAAGACACATGCTTTACATATTATTTGATCTCATATTTCATAATATGTCTTTTTTTTATAAATTCCTTGCTGCCTTATACAAAATGCCCTGATATTTAAAACTTATCACTACATTTATTTCAGTGTCCCTGTCCATTTCAGTTTCATCTTAACAGTTTAAGTTTCACATTCCAGTGTGGATTTTATGTATTATATAAACTTGTCGGAGGAAGAAAAGCAAGTAGTGGTTTTGAAAATGTAGATTGAAATGTAACTTTAAATACCTTTATACCATGGTCTGTCTGAATACTGGATCCTGATTGGCTGGCAGGTATATGCATTAAACCATTTAATGCACAGGTAGTGCATTAAATGGTTTGCTTGTTTGCACCCAAACACACACACAGCGAGAAAGAGAGATCACAGATTGCGCTGCGCAACACAGAAACATTCAGGAGCACAGAGACCTGTTGTCAACTCTGCCCCACGACTTTTACTAATAAAATAGCCTAGATATAGGATCGCTACATTATATTCCTCAGAAACGATGAGGCAAAATCACAGCTTCCATGTTTAGAGAGAGATGCACAGATTCAGATAACTCTCACACACAACTGTCTCAATCAATCGATAATTAATTCAGATAAATGCTATAATTTACTCTAATACATGTGATCATACCGCACTACTTCATCTCTGTATCTGATTTGAAGTGGGAAGAATGCTAGAGCTAATGAGCTGTAACTGAAGAAAATAGCTCATTTTTACCCTTCCGGTCAAATATTGCAGCGCAAACATCATTAACAGCTTTAGCTTGTCAGTCCTGGCAAACGACCATGGTCACGCTTCGCGTCAGGTTGTTCTCGGGCTCCATGTCGTGCATTAAAATCACTGTGCATTATCCCTTACTTAAATATCTAAGGAACTTAAATATAACTGCAATCATAGTTAAAATATACGGCTTTATTTAACTCTACTTAAAGGTGACATATCATGAAAATCTGACTTTTCCAGGTTTTAAGTGCTATAATCAGGTCCCCGGTGCATCTACCAACCAAGGAAATGTGAAAAAGATGACCCCAGTAACTTTGTTTTGCTAAGCCTTTTTCTGCAAGCGTCTGAGAAAACGAGCGCAGCGCGATAAACATGATAATCAGAACCAAAACAGATGTTTTTTAGCAGGTCCGAGCTGTAATGGTGCAGCTCTATTCTGGAAAAGGGAATAGATTTGCAACTTATTTGCATTTAAAGAGAGCCCCGAAAAACAACGTGTTTCTGCTTCCACTCAAAATAGGCATTTTGAAAATTATATAATAAATGATCTGTGGAGTGTTTTGAGCTGAAACTTCACAGACACATTCTGGGGACACCAGAGACTTATATTACATATTGTAAAAAAGGGCATAATATGTCTCCTTTAAACTAGTCTATGGGGTCATTGGAATCAGGCCAGGAGTTGTTAAGAATGAAACTGACAAAGCTTGATTACACATTGCATTCCTCCATTTAATACAATTATTTTGATAAAACAGAAAATTATAAATACATCTATTGACAATAAGATGCACAAAACAGTATGCATAATTCTAATGTATATTTGCCCAATAAATAAAACAAAAAAGTGAAATACAGGGAGTGTCATTTAGGATAAACCTGAAATGTTGTCACAAAAATCAAATCTATGTTTGGTGACCATTTCATTCTTTCTTTGAGAAATATGTTTAAGCAAATGTGCAGTCTTGGAAAACAACTTTCATACTTCTAACTGGATAAGAAGAAATTGTGTGTGATATATTATGAATGAGGTAGATCTCTCTAAATGTCTATGATTTGTCTAATAATCTGTATCACAGCATCTGTCATAAATGAGTCATACTACGAAAGTGTTTTCAGATACAGTCACCTGTGCTACACCAAATGCAAGGGTTCAAATGCGTACATATTCAAAAATACAGAGAATACATTTTTGTCAAACGAGTCATAGTTACAGCATGCCGCACACAGCACCTTCTCTAGGCTGGTTTTATATGACGTGCTCCGCCACAGCTCTCCCAGTTATTTTATTCTGAGCACGTATTCTGTGCTGCTTCCTGCCATTTTTTTCTTAATGAATCCTCCCTCCTTCTTTCTCAATACCACCCAACCACTACTCTGTCTGCCACTCACCTCTCTCTCGCTCTCTCGCTTTCTCTCTCTCTCTCTTGACCGTAAATGTAAAATCACAGATATTTTCACATCAGCCTCACGACTTTGCCAAAACATGAGCCCCTTCTGTTTCAGACAGCAATCATAGTCAGTGGTTTCAGGTGTCAGCATTCACATAAAATGTCTGTTGGACAGAAAATGAATAAGGCTTTTTAAAAAGATTTTTTTCTTCTTCTTCTTTTTCACAAAACCTAGTGGTGGGTAATACAAAAATATCTACTGTTAAAATACAGGCACTCAGAGAACACATACAAACAGCTGTCAGTTTTTCTCACAGAGAAATATACAATATATATATATATATATATATATATAAAATATATATGACCAAAAACAGATATACAATAATACATAGCAAAAAATCAACAGCCTTACAAACAGCCTTAAACTCATTAAGGACACCAAAGCTCAAATACATAAACAGTGCAAATAGATCCAAAGTACTGACCCAAAATACTGATCATTTTTACATATGCAGCATATTCTAAATGTACCACTTTTCACATGTCAGTAATTAGATTTTTCTACTTCACATTCAATTGACTGACATTGGTTGCAAGACACTGGTTTCCTGCTAACATGTCAGTAGATATGTAGTGATGTGTGTCTCTACTGCTCTACTCTGCTGGAGTTAGCTACAGTGTGCAGGTAAAATCATTTATTACTTGAATGTTCACACATACATACCCCCCCCCTTCCACACACACACACACACACACACACACAGGTTTACAGAAATACATGCAAGCAAGTAGGAACGTTTTCATGTGCACATACACTGACCCCAGATTTCACTTGACAGACAAAACGATAGGTAAAAGCAAAATAACAGTCTGGAACGTCAAAAAACACTTTGTTGCAACATAAACATGTAATAGTGCACAAATTTCACTTAAATATCAAAAAATAAAAACAGTTAATTTGTCATGCAAAACATGAGCTCACATTAGCTTGTCCTTATACATTTAAAATAGGCTCTGTAATGACTTGGCATGAATACATAAATAAATCCTGGCACTGCATGTTACTTAATCAAAAATGATGTACTTGGTAACATAAGTAGCTGTCATTCTTTCATCAGTGTTTATATTTCTCACCAAAGCCTTCCTTTACTGACCTGGAGTCATCTGTCTAGAGACTTCCATGATTTTCTTTTGCATCCAACTTTCATACATCCCTCAAGAAGAAAGCAGGGAACGTTGCAGCATTTAAGGTTTAAAGTCTCCAGTTTCTCCAAAGAGAGATTCTCCAGGTTTAAACACGACACACACACACGCACGCACACACACACACACACACACACACGGCTCCTCCATTGTCCTTGTTTCTTTCTGACTTTTACCTAATTGAAACACAACTGATCAAATGCATTTGTCTGTGTACTGTCGCTAAATGTTTCCACAGGTCGTCAGCGACAGTGAGGAGATGTTACAGACAGCTTACCCTCAAACTGGTTATTTTTCTTTCCAGAGCACCAGAAAAACTTCTGATTTTGTGAAGCGCATCTCATAGAGTGCACTGCTCTGAGCTGAAGATGCCTCCCTCCTTCTTTTCTCTCTTCCGAGACCGATGCACCTTCCAGCACGCAGCCGCTATCAACAGCATGACGAACCCTGTGACCAGCAGCACCAGAGACACCACTTTAGTTTGGGGCAGCGTGTTGAAGGTGAACGTGACGCCGGTTCCCGCCATGCCGATCACCAGTGAGATGACCCCGAAGGGAAACACGCAGCGGTACCAGGACTTCTCAGTGCCGCCGGTGGCCTGGGCCAGACGCTCCAGCGTGGACAGGTCCTCTGGGGCTTTGGGTACAGCCATCGAGGGCGTCCCGTCACGGGCCAGGCTGCATTCAGGGTCCAGCGTGGCCAGCTGCATGGAGGCTGGAGGCTGGCAGGGCAAGCGGCCAGATGAGCAGCCCATTTCACTGACCCTCTGAGTGTCGCCGCTGATTCTTTTTCTGGTTGCTGTTCCTCCTTCTGCTGGCTCTGTCAGGAGTGAGCATTTGCCTGGGAAGGAGGGATATTTTTGGGAGTGATCTATATATAGAGCTCCATGAGGACAGGAAGAGTCATACAATCATTATCGGCTAAGATGACAGGTTTACTCACTTCCTCTCTCAGGCTGCGATGTGTTCCTTGCTCCGCTGCATTTGGTGCGTCTGCCCTGCTTGTAACAGCAGCACATTGTCTGTTTTGCTAGCAGAGCTGACTGGAGTATACAGAGCTGAGGACCAGGGAGGAGCCAATGAGAGCAGAGGGGCCAGTCGGAGCCTCCGATTGGCAGCCGTTCTCCTGCGACATCACAGATGGTTGAGAGAGCTCCAAACACGAGTGTTATTGATGATGCTGATATATCCACAGCTTATGCCACCTACATTCATGCTCATCTCCTCCATCTAACACTTTCCGTCTGTTTTTCTATAAATACATATAAAATGTTTTCATTTATTAAATTCAAAAGAAGAAACAACAAAACCATAAATTAATGACTGAATGCATGTGAGTGTGTGTGTGTATACCTGGTATTCCAGGGAACAAATGTCCCCACAAGGATAGTAATACCAGTATATTTTGACCTTGTCGGGACACTTTTTTTTTTTGGTCCCCATAAGGAAACAAGCTTATAAATCATACAGAATGAAGGTTTTTGAAATCTAAAATCAAAGAAAGTTGTGTTTGAGGGGTAGGTTTAGGGTAAGGGAACAGAAAATTCAGTTTGGACAGTAGAAAAACCATCACGTCTATGGAATAAACCCATAATGATAAGAATACCAGTGTGTGTCATTGCATATATTTTGAAAATGGATTTGCATTTGTTTCTATTCTATAAACCCTCTCATTTAATACACCTATTCAGTCAGTGAAATTAATACTAATAATAGCATGTACTCTCCACATCAACACTCGAAAAAAAAAATAAATAGGCAAAAGCAACATAAAACACATTATCAAATGGAACATGATGCACCAAAGGAGTGCTATTTATCTGCAAGAAGCTTTTTGATGAAGATGTTCAACATCTGCAGTCCATGTGGATAATTGCATGCTTGTTACTATTTATACAGTCATCATGAGTACCAAACCGGTGAATTCTATATAACGAGAACGGAGTAAGAACAATGTGATCTGATTAGCTGGATCATATTCTGCACAAATAGAGAAATTACACAGCGTACCAAGAACATTTTGTCAAAGGAGAATATCTTGAAGAAGCAACCGAGTGTATTTCGGTATGAGCTCTGCATGCATTAATTTAGCGTGCAGCTGTCTGTGGAGCTCGTGCATCACTTGCACTTTCAGCTATGTATTTTCTCCTTCCAATATGGGCTTCAAGTATATCATGGGAAGCAAAGTGTAGCCTGCAGGGTCTTATCTAATAACAATGAAAATCCCCCTCTAATGGATGTTGTAGGTGACTGGACACAGAATGAACAAGGAGAGGGGATCCCAGGGAGAGTGAGAGAAGGAGAAAAAGAGGAGTAAACACATTCAAACTGGCACTTGGATCTATGGACGGACATGAGGAGCATTACAGCAGTGACCCATCTAAAGTTTTATTTTTATTCCCAGAATGTTCTGCTAAAAGGTGGGATTACCTTCTATAAAAACATTCTAAAAATGTTTATTGGTAACATTATTAGAACATTATCCCCTAACATTCTAATAAAGATTTTAGCGGGAAGCTTCCCATTGCACTAGATGTGGACTTTGTGGATGTGGATGTGAAATTTTGGTTGAAAGTGAAAACCCAACCTTTGTTTGATGTCAGCCTCCATCGTCATTAAATAACTCTAAATAAACTGTATAACCAGCTTTACTTATTATAAACCAGGTTGGCTTTATTTTTGTCAGACATGTACAAAAGTTCTTATTGAGATTAACAGAGGTTTAGATGTTGATAGTTTATTGAAAATAATAGTTTGGTTTGAAGTCACCATTGTTGTAATCAGTGATTGGGCAGTTTGACTTGACTTTTCAATGTTAGTTTTTATTTGGCTGGTGTAAATACAGAGTTCTGGCATGAAACTCTAGATGGCACAGACCGATAAATCTAGCTCAATCTGACCTGGTGACATCATTGTCACATGGCAGCTGATTGGTTCTCTTCTGTATCGGTAGCCAATGAGCTCACTGCTTAATATTCAAATACCTGGCTTTTGTTTGCTGTAGTAGTTGGCAGCGCACTTCAGAAATCCTCCACCTTCCCCAGCTCCACCTGTATCTGCTACAGGCTGATTAATGTATGCTATATGGGGGTTATTCATATGTGTTATATGTGCAGCAGCAGTATTTCTTACATGCTTACAGCAGCATGTTATGGATGTATTGGCAGTAGCAAGTCTCGGTACTTGCTCTGCCGCAGCAGCAGCAGCGTAGCAGATCTATTTCGCCAAGACCAAATACATTAACATTGTCATGTACATTACCATGCCAATCCCTCCGAGAGCTGTCATGACAGAACTGTTTGTTATGGCAAGAACAACAAGAGAAAGTGTGATCAGATGATGTTGGTTACTTGTTGATGTTAAAGACATTATCATCATGTAGTGATCTGATCAACTGATTTCATCCAGAGTCTAATCTATGCTATTAATTTCATTTTAGTGACTGTAATAATGCATTTCAACAGCATGAAATCCAGCAAGTGCTTTAATCAGATAACCTGTATTTTTATCGGTAATTTTAAAAACACATTGTTCATGAATCATTTTGAACTACTGAGAGCTTAGGCACACACAGACATCAAGAATCAGTCTATGAATCTCAACAATGGTGACATGCTTCATGCCGCAATGCATTCTGGGAGCCATGGATGAGTTTTGTATGATACACCCAGAATGCATTGCAGCATGAAGCATGTCACCATTGCTGAGATTCATAACCTGACTCTTGATGTTTGTGTGTCTTAATGACAAAGTTTTTTTTTATCCTTGAAGTGATCTGATTAAAACACTGCTGGATCTCAGTCTGTAGAACCACTGGGTGTCTGTAATAAATAATGTGCATCTAATACCATAGATTAGACTGGAAGAAATCAGATAAGAAAACCGTTACATGATGATTATATCTTTATCATCAGCAAATAACCAGCATCATCTAATTACATGCTCTTTTGATGTTTTGCCATGACAAACATAGCTACCACAGCTAGAGAAATACTTTGAAAAGTCAAGACTCAAGCTGCCCAACTAAAACACTGATCACCATAATGGTAACACCAAATCAAACTATTACTTTTAAACAGACATCAACATCTAAATCTCTGTTAATCTCAATAAGACCTTTTGTACACATATGACAGAAATAAAGTCAATCTGGTTTATAACAAGTGATGCTGGAAATACAGTTTTTGGAGTTATTTAATGAAGTTGGAGCTTCATCAAACAAAGGTTGGGTTTTAACATTTGAGTCCACATCCAATGTCCAATGAGAAGATTCCCACTAAAATCTTTACTAGAATGTTAGGGGATAATGTTCTAATAATGTTATTAATAAACATTTTTAGAGAATGTTATCCTATATTTTAGGAGAATATTCTGGGAACTAAAATAAAACTTGCCGCTGAAAACCTTCCCAGAACTTAGCATAATGTTCTCAGAACATTCTTAGAACAATAAAATTTGTAGCTGGGGAGAAGATACCATATGTCTGGTCACCTGACCTTTCTGTGTGACTCACTGGTGCTCAGGGAGGTACAACTGGAGCTCTGCCTATGGCTCCACCTGTCACCCGGTCTGGTGTCATTTGTGCCAACTTAACATTGCATCTCTGCCAATGAACAAGCCTACCGCAATAGATGCACTATTGCAGCAAAATAAATGTACTTTTCATCTGCTTACGTGCCCGCTGAGTCCGTTTAAGACACCGTACCAATATAGACCGGGGTCAGCCGGCTGGGGATTGTGCAAGTCTTCGAGCAGCTACAATGCAAACAAGTCACGACCTAGAGGCTTGGATCCTGCTGATGGGTAATTAGCCCAGTTCTGTAGGAGCTCGTGGGTGTCCATGGCATGAGGAGCACTGATGGATTGATTTGAAGTAAAAGAAAAGAGCAAGGATGATCTCCTTTCTTGCATCTAATCCATATTGTATGAATTGACAGAGGCAAGCTTGCGGGAAGATATAACACAATATAGGGAAAATCTGAGGAAATACTGAAGCTTTCACACTGCCAAAGTCTGAGATTTCAATCAAAGGGCTGTTAAAGGACTGTGGGAGGAATACAGCGTATTGGGTGATATTGTATGAAATCAACTACATTTCAGAAACTTCCACAGCTAAAATGTGGATTTTTTTTTCTGAAGACAGACAAACATAAATAGTGATGAAAATATGAATGTCACAGATGAAAATGTACTTATTAATACACAAAAAAAAAAATGTACCTTAGAATTGGAGCCAAATTATGGCAGCATAATTAAAAATGGCAGCATTTTGCATGTCTGTAACTATTAACAATATCTTTTTAGATGTTGGTTTTAACAAACAAACAAACGTTTCTATATATAGAATATCTCAAAAAAGAATATCTTCTTTTGTATTCCACAGACGAAAGTCAGTCATACAGATTTGGAATGACATGAGGGACACTAAATAATAACAGAAGTGACATTTTTGAGTGCACTAACCCTTAAATGTAATAACTAACATGAAGTAACAATGAACATACTATAAAACAATATAAATAACATATTTATGAAACTATACCCTGGATTAATAAAATAAATGCTGTAAAATGTTACTCATTAGTAGTTGATGAATGCTAATGAATTGAACCTTACTGTAAAGTGTTACTGAATTTTCTTTTAAGATTTTTATGACTTCTCTCTATTTGAATACAATTCTGATAAGTATTGTACTAAAAATATATATGTAATATTTTCTGTATATCGGATATAGTATCTCTGCACATTTTCATTTAGTAGATGCTTTTATCCAAAGTGACTTACAGATAAGAATGCAACAACATACTTTGAAGCCTTGAGTCATAGTTTTAATTTAGTTTCCTTGTAAGTGCTAAGAACTCATGCTGAACATGCAAACAGCAGAAATGAGAGCGAGAAGCAAGAGAAGAAGAGAGAAAGATGGCATAATAAAAGGGCAAATTCCCACATGTATTATCTCATTATATATTTCTTTACCTGGAACAAAATGCCACTCTATCTTCAACATTTCATACAAGCAGTGTAAAAACCTCAGAAGATTAGAAGATGACTTATTCAGAGCAGTTAACACCATATTTGCCATGTTTGATCTTTTCTGGGCTTATAGACTTTCATAAATGCTTCACAAAGCCTATTTATTTTTCATTCTATAGGTGATATGATTGTGATTATTCTATCCACACTTCTGTGCTGGAAGGATAATTGCATCATTCTCTGTTAATCACAGCTTTAACAAGCAATATCATTTCATATTTTTCCAATTACAGTTAAGCTTTAGAGATTCAAAACAAGTTTGCTGGTGTCAATATTAATAGCTACATATAGATGTCTCTGTGGTAACCGAGCCATACTATGTATAACAAAAGTCATCACAGTGAGTCACAATGTGCCCACTCACATAACATTCAAAGGACATAAGTGCTTCATTTCAAATTAAATAGTTAGTTCAGTGTATTTCGTTTCGCAGGTGACACAGCCAAGAGCATCTACAGGAGAAACCAAAAACATGTAACATCCACTTTCAAGAAAAGAAAAAAAAGAGTTTAACCACTGTATAAGGACATTGTGACGGGCAAAATAATATATGAGTTATTGTACTGGTCTGTGCCACATCAACTACACTCTAAAAAATGCTGGGTTAAATATAACCCAGCGCTGGCTGGGTCAAAACAACCCAATAGCTGAGTCAAAACGACCCAATAGCTGGGTCAAAACGACCCAATAGCTGGGTCAAAACAACCCAATAGCTGGGTTTGTACCTTTTTAACCCAGCGCTGGGTTATATTTAACCCAGCATTTTTTAGAGTGTATGAAACTGTTCCTGGGGCAGCAGAAACTTTCATTTACACAACATAATGCAAGTTTGCAGGTCATCTGATCCGTGGAATTGCGATATGTTTGGAATTTGTACCCTCTGGGGAAAGAACCATGATATAACCATGTAGGTTTCATTGCAGAGACTATCAGTGTGACCGTACACAACTTCACTGCTTTATACTCCAGATAGCATATCGAGAGAACAGGAGAGATAATGCCAAGGGAACCTGTCTTCTGTGTCCGGGTGACTCATTTGCTCTTGGGAAAAGGGAGGCCAGATATTCCTGCACAGAATGAGAGTTTGACTGGATAAGCTTGTTGTCACTAACAGTGTTGGGGGTAACGCATTACAAGTAACACAAGTTACTTAATCAGATTACTTTTTTAAAGGGGTCCTATTACGCTTTTTCACTTTTTTAATTTTAGCCAGTGTGTAGTGTGTATGTTTGGGCATAAAAAAGATCTACAAAGTTACAAATCTCAGTCCACTCCAAAGGGAGATATTTCGTTTTTTAAAAGTCCCTTTTCAAGAACTACAACGAACGGCTCGTTTGGACTACAGCATTTGTTTTCCGGGTTTTGTGATATCACAAAGCGGCCCATTAGAATATCATTAAAATAATTCCTGCCTACGGAAATTCGAATGGTTGGGGGGTGGGGAGGGGCGAGGTCGTGGTTAGAGCGCTTGGTTGAGTGCATCAGATGAGACGACGAAGAAGAAGTGCTGCTGCATAGTTAGTGCATAGCGAAAAAGAAGAAGAGCTGCTGTAGCATCAAGTTTTCGGCATGTCTAAAGGTGGTCTCACACCGGAGACGGAGAGAAGCTCAGCGCCGCGTCTAGAACAATTCTTACAACAAGTACAACATGACGTAGCTGGGTGCCGCGGACAGACGCCGAACGGCGCCGCTGGTGTGAGTACACTCATAGAAAATAATGTGTTCGAATTTTGAAGACGTGGTGTGACGCGACTCTGCGTTGCGTTGCGCTTCTCATCCGGTGTGCGACCACCTTAAGAAACGCTGTTTGTTTTCACCCCCATGCCCAAACATCTTTGTTTGCCGGTGTGCGACCACCTTAAGAAACGCTGTTTTTTTCACCTCCATGCCCAAACATCTTTGTTTGGGCTTCCGAAAGCGGATGATGTCAGGAAACAGTGGTTGCAATTTATTTTTAACTCTGCTCCTGAGCATTATAACCCCAATTTGCTATTGTGTGCTGCGCATTTTACTGAGGACAGCTTCCACAACATGAGGGAGTACAGTGCCGGTTTCGCCAAAAAGCTTTTGCTGAAAGACGGAGCAAGGGGCGGGGCAGTACTGAAACACCGTCTAAGCTGTTCGCCAATCACAACGCACTGAGACAGCCAACCAATCACAACACATTTTGTTTTTCGGAAGGCAGGCCTTCATCAAACCCGGAACTAATCGAGCCATTTGTGCCAGGCTGGGGAGAAAGGTACTTTAATAATGTAAATTATGTGAAAAATAATGCGTTATTCGAACCCCCAAGCATGAGAGCATGTTCTAGTACACCCCCAAAACAAAATCAAGACCTTGTAAAAGAGCATAATAGGACCCCTTTAAGTAAATAGTAAAGTAACACATTATTACTTTTTAATTTAGAAGGAAATATCTGAGTTACTATTTCAAATAAGTAACAAGTTACTTTGTTTCCCATGTCTTGACTGACAGCTCTCGTGTTGTCATGTTGAGAGAAATGAGGAGTGAGTGCAGAGGCGTTGTGCGTGCTGTGTGAACATGATGCTTACTGTTGAGTAAATATGAACATGTGTTTACTCATCTCACCTGCACAGATTCAGTATTCCTCAAAATGAATAAAAACAGTAAAATTCAAACTCAGCACATTATACAAACCTGCAGTAACTAAATATGTTAAATAAGACAAGTATAATTTTTGTATTAATTCCCATTTTATTAACCCATGCCTTTGGACCTTCAATGATCCAATTCAATCATACTGACACATTTGTGTTTCATTTTTGTTATTGCTGAATAGTGTTGAACTTTCTTCTCCTGCATCATATTCTTCGTGCAATGTGTTTGAGCTGCGCCCTCTACTGTACAGGCATGAATTTACGTATTCAGTTCACTTTTGGTGTGAAAGGGCTTTTAAATTTGTATATACTTTTTATATTAAAAACAAACTACTCAGATTTAAAAAGTAACTCAAAAGTAAGTAACACATTCCTTTCCATAAAAGTAACTAAGTAACGTAATTCGTTTCTTTTTTTTTAGGATGTAACGCAATATTGTAATGCATTACTTTTAAAAGTAACTTTCTCCAACACTGGTCACTAACATGCGTTATCATGCCCATAATCTATACATGAGCCCGGTTATAGGTATAACCAGGACTGGTCTGAACAGGTAAGATTCTGCACCAATCAAATTTGTGTCAACTGTCAACAGGCAGATGGAGAACATGAAGGAACAATATGACAGTAACATGTTACTGAATCCTTAAGAGGACAGAATGTGTGTGTTCTTACAGAACAATCCACCTCTGACTTGAAGAATCTATCTCTGTATTGTATTGCACTATATGCATATACACATAATGCTGAGCATAATGATAATGATAATAATAATAATAATAATAAGAAGAAGAAGAAGAAAGAGCTCATTCGCAGAAAACTGGTGTTCTAGTTTTTTAGCGTAGTTCCTCTTGGCCACTCTAATCTCCTTATTCAGTGTGTTTCTGGCCTGATTGTACAAGACTCTGTCCCCCCTTTTGTAGGCGTCCTCTTTGGCCTGACGAAGATGACGAAGTTTTGCTGTAAACCATGGCTTATCATTATTGAATGTTAAATGAGTCCTGGTAGGGATGCACATGTTTTCACAGAAACTGATATATGATGTTACAGATTCCGTGAGCTCATCCAGATCGTTGGTGGCTGCTTCAAAAACACTCCAATCAGTGCAGTCGAAACAGGCTTGTAATGCCTGCTCTGTTTCGTTGGTCCATCTCTTTACAGACTTTACTACAGGTTTAGCAGATTTAAGTTTATGCCTGTAAGTCGGTATAAGATGAACCAGGCAGTGGTCAGAGAGTCCTACAGCTGCTCTGGGGACCGAGCGATATGCATCCTTTATTGTGGAGTAACAATGGTCCAGTATATTACTGTCTCTGGTGGGACATGTAACATGCTGTCTGTATTTTGGCAGTTCACGGGAAAGATTTGCTTTATTAAAGTCCCAGA
>NW_015548217.1:2364829-2378564 GCF_001515605.1 Sinocyclocheilus anshuiensis | reverse complement strand
CTAACAAAAACAGTACAAACACTGGAGAGCCAAACACTGAGGCTGCCGTCTGCGGCGCCATCGCATGTATAATCATTATAATGATAATGATAATAATAATTTTGTTTTTTATAAATTAGTCAGTAAAGAAATCTGATTGTCCGGAAATATGAAATAGCTAGCTAACCAACATATATGGTAGGTAAAGTTAACAGGGACAGTTTCCAAACAGTGCATCTAGTACAACATAGGCTTAAGTATTTGGGTAATCTGCATTATGAAGACAAAATGAAAAAAGAATTGTCGGATCCTTAAAACTTCAACTAAGGGCGTGTCAATTATTCAGCGCGTCATCAAAATCTCACTCCAGCTGGCAACTAAATTTGCCAAACCTGGTACATCTATAAATAGTGAAAACAGGTTTATGAAAACAAAACACGCTTTTTTTTATGGCATGTTTTGTACTAGTTGCGTGTTATGGGAGAAAACACTATAAGCAGTTTGTACGGTAGGTAAGTATCGTTTCGATGTGTAATTAATATGGTTTGTGTTGTAGCCTACAGCAGAGAAAAACACAATTACAATTTCTGATTCATTTGTCCACAGCGCCATCTGGTGGTAATATTGCTTCTCATTAGTTCTTATATTTAGTGCGCCTAATAAACTACAAAAAAGTCAATCATATTTTATAAATGTATACAAAATGCATAAAATATATACAGTGGGGCTCAAAAGTGTGATACTATATTGAGAATACTAGGTTAAATTGATCAATATTAAAATTCTGTTTCTTAACAATTGCTAAGGAAATAACCTGACATGACTGAATGTGACTTCACCAGGAATGGTTTAAAATGTAGCTGTATGGCTGACTAAACAGTATCAAACAGCTGCGTTTCTCCAGTAGGCTTTTTATTAGCGTCGTCGTCTGCGATGTGCGTCTGCAGATCTGCGTGTGACGCAGGCGACCAGCAGCCAATGGCGTGACACACAAACGCAGCAGAGTTGCGCAGTTACATCGTGAAGAGCGCAGCCATTACACTTGATCTTAAATCTTTAGAAATCGTCGTTCGGATTGCACTGGCCAATCAGTTTGCTCTTCAAATTCCGTGATAGTATTCTGAAATTAGCGCTAAAATCCGAGTGGGATTTTAGTGATCTCTGCTCAGGAAAGTTGTGAAACTTTATAACCCGTATTACTTCACAAGGTGTAGCGCGTCTGCTAGTGTCAGTGTTTCTCAGCTCGCATCTCATGCGCGCTTTGATGCAGCGCAATGATGGGCACACCTCTGAAAAACGAGCCGTCTGCAGCTGGTTGCATGGCGTTATGTGGTGATCTCACGTCTACCGGCGACTCGACTGCACGAGCATCATCACAGCAGGGCGAGCAGATCGAGGCCCCGACTCCTGTTTTACTCTGTGAGTGTTATTATCGCTTGCTTTCATGAGTCTTATTAATAAACGTTGACAGTTTTTCAGCTGTTCGACTGCATTTTCCCATCTTTCAGTAAAGTTGGCTACTGTTTGGCCACCAATTATAAGTCTCTGTGCTGCCTAGAACTAATTGATTTCTTCACAGAGAAATTAATTGTTGAGCCTAACATAAACCTTTCAAGACAGACCTACCAGTAATCTCTGAGATTGTTAAGGGATAGTATTTCTGCACAAGCCAGCTTCATTAAAAAATAAAATAAAACCTTTAGAGCTGCAGCAGCATCAGTGTTTCAAGAGGTATTTCATATTCTGCATTGTATTTGTGCTCCACAGATCCCATCAGCGTTAACAGTGCTTTATCAGCTTCACCCATTTTTAACAACAGAGACAACAAAGTCCCACATGGTGAGTAGTTATGGGACCTTTTCCTAACTTGTATAAGACTAAACCATGAAGTACCGTCCAGTACTGTTTTCAGTGTTGGGGAGTAACTAGTCACATGTAACAGAATTACGTAATTTAATTACAAAATAAATGTAAGTGTAATTTGTTACAGTTACTGAGAAAAAAACGTGTCATTAAATTAGTTACTTATGAAAATGTTAACGATTACAAAAGGGGTTACATCTGAATATTATCACACACATACAGATTTGATTGGTTGCTTTCCCAAATTGCATTGACTGCTCTAAAAGATGAGACAACAATGTTTCAGGAGACAGAATTTATAGTTTTTTTTTCTTCAAAGCATTGCTAGCATGTGTTTCCTGTCATAGCTACGTATGCAAAGATTTGATTTCAAAAACAGTATCATAGCTATTAAGCTATTTCTTGTTATGATTTTAAATCTGTGTTTAACCTCAGAATGATCTCAAAGTAAAAAGAGGTGCTAGTCTACTTTTGTGGTGTCTGTGCTTTAACGTATTTTTTTTAATTTTTATAATCTTAATTCAAGTGATGAAGGGTTTTGAAAGTCTGACAGTAATCAGTGTTGAGTACTACTGAAAGATTAACCCTGCCTGCTTTAAATGTTTCAAAATGATTAACAGTTGAAAACATTTGATAGAAATTTTGAAAAGTAATCAAATGTAATCAGTTACACTACTTTAATGAAGTAATTGAAACAGTTGCACTACTTGTTACTTTGTAAATAAGGTAACTTGTAATCTGTAACCTGTTACATTTCCAAAGTAACCTTCCCAACACTGGCTGATTTTCAAAATAACATGCTGATTGTTTGATGTTTATGTAAAAAATGAAATGCTTTGAGTTGATTTGATAATGTGTTGCCGCCTCTAAACAATGTCCACAGAATTGGCAGGTGGTCGAGGGATTGAAGCTGTTTCCACATCTTCTGAGTTCACCCATAGTGCCATCGTGCACCTCATCGAAGCGATGCAGAGGTGCTGGGATGTTTACAGCTCACGCGAGCGCTCGCTTCTCTTCCAGAGCATTCAGAAAGAACTGGAAAGCCACGGTCACTCCTTACCCGTAGAGAAGATTCGCCGCAAATGGAATAACCTCATTGTTACATACAAGAGAGTTAAAGATCGCAGCTCGTTGTGTGGAGGCCAAACAAAGACCTCATGGGAGTACTTCGAAGTAAGAGCTTGTGGGCATATTGTTAATGATGCATGTTTATTTCTTTCACATTAAAAGCATTCCTTCAAATTTCCAGCATGTTTTTATCATATTGTTTGCTGCTCCAAGCATTCCCATTTCAAGAAAGATTGAAGAAGTCATAATATTAAAGGGATAGTTCACCCAAAAATGAAAATTACCCCATGATTTACTCACCCTCGAGCCATCCTAGATGTATATGATTTTCTTCTTTCAGACCAATACAATTGGAGTTATATTAAAAATGTCCTGGCGCTTCCAAGCTTTATAATGGCAGTGAATGGGTTTTCAAATTTTGAAGTCCAATAAAAACGCATAAATCCATCGTAAAAAAATGCTCCACACAGCTCCGGGGGGGTTAATAAAGGCTTTCTAAAGCGAATCGATGCATTTTGTAGTTTTATAAAACTTCATCAAATGTAATCTCTAGCTTCTGCTAACTGTCGTACGCATGTACACAAGATAGTGGCATTCCAGCGGATGACGTACACTGTAAAAAAAAATCTGTGACATTTACGGTAAAATACCGGCAGCTGTGGTTGCCAGAACTTCACCGAAAAAAAATATGGTAGCAACATTTTAGGTTTTACAGACTTAACTTAAATTCACAATAAAATACCGTATTTCATTAACTGATGTAATGTTAATAAACCAACATACTGAAGTACTAATATCTGTTTTGAACCATTGTAATGCACTGATAACCACCAAAAACTGGTGGTGATGAGAAAGTCACATGATGAACCAAAGCTCATCACAAACAGCTTTTCTACGAGCTGAGGAGGACAATATAGAAGGTGCACAGTGTCATTCACACAAACACTAAACCCCATCATGGTGACACATGATACTGAAATAATGCAATAAACATTAATTTAACAACATTAGATGTAAGATTAAACCCTAATGTACACAACTGATAAGAAAAAACTAAGAAGAAATGTTATTTCAACAACAACAAAAAAACATCAAATATGATGTGTCATGCAGAGAGTGTCAATTTACGGTTTTTCACTGTGAATTATACAATGACTTTTTCTTTTTCACTTCCAAAAACCTTATTTTTAACAGTATTTGACTGTAAAATTACATTAAATATAATTACATTTATTCACCGAATATAGTATGGAAACTTACTGTTAACCAGTTAACAGGTTTTTACTGTAGCATTTTTAGTCTTTTACTGTTAAAATCACAATCATTTTTTACAGTGTAGGACGTAGGCAAACGCAGAAGTGATGAACGCGGAAGCGCAGAGGAGAGAGGAAATCAAAACACCGGTCACAAATTATAAGTACAAAACAGGGATTTGTAAAGAAAAATGTTGGAGGATTTCGATATAAGCCAAGAGAAGACTGGTTTGCCTTTGCTGTAAACAAAACTTGGTTCTCACGAGACTTGCATAGTGGCTTTCCAACGGATGACGTCCTTGATTCGCTTCAGAAGGCCTTTATTAACCCACCGGAGCCGTGTGGAGCACTTTTATGATGGACCGATGCACTTTTATTAAACTTCAAAATCTTAAACCCCATTCAATGCCATTATAAAGCTTGGAAGAGCCAGGATATTTTTTAACATAACTCCATTCGTATTTGTGACCCTGGACCACAAAACCAGTCATAAGGGTCAATTTTCTGAAAGCTGAATAAATAAGCTTTCCATTGATGTATATGGTTTGTTAGGATATCAGGTATTTGGTCGAGATACAACTATTTGAAAATCTGGAACCTGAAGGTGCAAAAAAAATCTCAATACTGAGAAAATCACCTTTAAAGTTGTCCAAATGAAGTTCTTAGCAATGCATATTACTAATCAAAAATTAAGTTTGGATATATTTACGGTAGGAAATTTACAAAATATCTTTATCATATTGTAGATGTATATGATCTTTACTTAATATCCTAATGATTTTTGGCATAAAAGAAAAATTGATAATTTTGACCCATACAATGTTTTTTTTGGCTATTGCTAAAAATATACCCAAGCGACTTAAGACTGGTTTTGTGGCCCAGGGTCACATTTGTCTGAAAAAAGAAAGTCATATACATCATCTAGGATGGCTTGAGGGTGAGTAAATCATGGGGTAATTTTCATTTTTGGGTGAACTATCCCTTTAACACATGGGTATTGCCCTTTATAGAAATACTGAAATATATTACCTTAAATGCTTGAATAACCTTAAATACATGAAAAATAACATAAAAAAATTAAATGCATATAAATACTGATATCAGGAATACCATGGACAAAAAAATAGTAGGATGGTGGAATTACAGTTGTGAATGACTGAATAATCTTCCCTGTGCTGTTTTCTTTTTTTCATTACAGATGATGGATAATATATTAGGAAAGACTAAATTTGCTCAGAGAGGCCCTGCTTCAGCCACTCTTGTTGGATTTGCAACCACAGCCAAAGCAGGTGTAAGATCAGAGGATCATGCGTCTAACACCATGCCGGTGGCTGCAATGGCCGCCTCATGTCTCCTTCCCACTGGAATCATCACAACCTCTTCCCAAATCCCTACACTTGTGACGTCCCCAGTGCTGTGCAAAGTTACCCCAAAATTAAACCCCAGCCCCTCTTGTAGCACAGACACGCCTCTGCCCTCCCTTTCACCAAAGCCAGTGCCGCTGGTGAACCGTCAGCCGCTGAAGCGGAGGTTACGCCATCTTCGGCTCAACTCCATGGCCTCTCGTGTAGCTCAGCAGCAGGGGCAAGCTGAGGAACGCACCACACTTCTTCGCAGTTTCCTCACCGCTCAAGAAGAGCGCATCCGTTTAGACGAGCAACACCAGCGCAAGGCAGATGCGTGTGAGCGACGCAAGGAGAAATCAGCACGGGCCATGGCTGATGCGATGGGGAGGATGGCGACGGCACTGGAGTTGATCTCATCCAAGCAGGACACCATTATCGCTCTACTTCAGAGACTGGCTGATAAGCACTAATATTGCTTTTGTAACAAAACTGAATTTAATTTGAAGTATATATAGTGTGTCCTGTTGTTCATGGTATAAGTAATTGATTTGGGAACCTGTTTCTAGTTGAAAAAGCTTGAAAGATAAAAAAAACATGGACTCTTTAACTTATTAACAATATATACAGAGCCTATAAAAACTATTCCTTCCTTGTAAGTTTTCATGTTTCACAAAGGGTTTTATTTGGCTGTTTTGACAATGAATAACAGTATTGTTTTATGTCAAAAGTTTAGTCTGTACCAAACTTATTGCAGTTATGAATAATAATAATAAAAACTCTTCTTTTTGAAGATGTGCAGTTTTGAAAGTAAAAATAAGAATACATTTGAATACATACACCCTGACGAAGGCAAAATAGCCGCAACGCGTAGGTGTGCACTTGTCACCTGTTCTTAAAACTTATAGCCATGATGAAATAAAGGCTTTTTAAAACTTTTTGAATAAGATTTGAGTGCCTTGGACTACTATTATTCTTACGAGTTGAATCATCCCTTGCACCCAAAGAGCACCGAGACAAGAACCCTATACCCCGTGCAGCACTTCTTTTGCATTCTTTATTTCGTAAGAATACATTTGTTTGAATTATTGTTGCCCTCAAGTGAACACTAGCACAACACACACCACACACAGTGCTCTTATTCAGCAATATGCGTCTTTAGCCATTCACAGGCCTCAGCTCTTATTTTGATACTCAGTTTTTAATACAGTTTTAGATATAAATCAGCTTTACTTGCAGTGAGTCGTTCACAAGATGCACATGTAATCAGAGCCGATCCTAGCATTTTGGGGGCCCTAAGCAGATTTTCAAAAGGGGCCCCCACTACCTACGGTTTCACCTAAGCACCACCTCCCATCCTCCAATACACACATCGACACCGTATTGTACATTTTTAGAAAATTGTCTTATTTATCTTTCGTGATATAAAAATGAAGATAAGCCTATATTTCATATTATATACATTTGTTTTGTTAAATGTTAAATGTTTGACCATTACTTTCAGAGAAATATATAAAAATGTAAGATTAATGCTTTAATAAAGCAAAAACACTTGCCAATGGGTTATTTATTTAAGCAGATTTTCTAATTATTATGATCCAGATGGTGGATCAGCACCTAGAAAGGACCTCCACAGCCCTGAAAGACAGCGGAGGAGCCTAACGCAGTACATGTAGCAAGGTGTATATATATATATATATATATATATATATACATAGACATACACACATACATATATACACACATGCACAAAGAAAAACAAGTAGATAGAATAGGAAAAATAGAAAGACAGTGTTTGTTTGTTTTTTGTTGTTTTTTTTTTTAAGAAAAAAAGAAAAAAAAGATGATATAGATAAAGTAGAATTCAAATAGAATAGAAAGTGCCAATGGGTTATGAAAATTAGTATTATTTCAATTATTATTATTAATTATTATTGCTCATAATAATCTATTTTCTAGATTGGCTTGTTTTAGTCCAGCTTAAAATGCAAAAATATATATGTGCAAACAAACATGTAAATACTGTTATGACTTCCTCTGTATTTCTGCGGTTCAGCGCCACCTCCTGTCACAAAATGAGCTTGCATTTTTATTCAGCCCGTCTGCATCCCCCCCCCCAGATCACTGTGAAAATCAGACCGAATTTAGTTTAACTGGTCGCTAATATAAATATATACATACGCTAATATATTGTCTAAAAATCTAAAGGTAATAAAGAGTTGCTTCGTCGTTGACAAATGACAGAAGACACTTGCAAGTTTTCTACTACCACCTCATCCAGCGCTCTTTTTGTTTTATATAATATCCTTACTATTGCGGTGTGAGGAACCGCTGCAAACTATCCAGGGTGAGTGAACCGTCCGAATAAATCACTCTGAATCGTGAACAGTTGTCATCGTGCAAACCTGTTTGACAGATTAGATCAAAAGAGCGATTAATTCGTCAATCTGGTTTAACGTTACGCCTTTGGTTGTGACCTGTAACGTTAACAGATGAGTGGATGCGTTACTTTACAGAGCAAAATTTCTTTATGCAGAATCGATCACCGACAAATGTAAGTTTAATGCCTAACTATTAATGGCATCCAATGGTAACGTTGCATGAAAACTGACTAGTTCGTTGCTTAATGCTCGTCCGTTCCTTTGCCGCGAGGCAGTATCGTTTTACTAACAAACTCATCAGCTTGTTCTCGTGGCTACTAGTGCTGCTTCGTATGGATGTTCAGCTAGCAAACAAGGTTTTAGCTGAGTTAATAGAACTGATTAGAACATACGAAGGTGACGTCACCGTAGAGTCTAAACTAAAAACATGTAGTGGTTACATTATGTTTGTATTGACCGCGTGGCCTAATGGATAAGGCGTCTGACTTCGGATCAGAAGATTGAGGGTTCGAGTCCCTTCGTGGTCGTATTTTTTTTAAATGGTTTCTGTTACACAAAAACACACCAGTATGAATTAAATTTGAAAACAGCAAATTTGTATTTAAAAACGTCATATAAGTTCGGCGGTGCAGTAACTCTTGAATGTCAACCTGTTGAGTCCGCTTAGTAGCATTGCTATTAGTAGATCTGGCTCAACTAAGCTATTACGAGCAGAGTGGCGCAGCGGAAGCGTGCTGGGCCCATAACCCAGAGGTCGATGGATCGAAACCATCCTCTGCTAGATTTTGTTTTTCTATCCCCACCCCAAAACTACTGATCTTTTTCTGACCATGTATCATGTTTTATTTATTTAGTAAAAATGACAAATGCATACAACAAAATTTCAAAACTTAACATTTAAAACAATTCAAAATATTAAAGAACAAAAGGTATAAGAGTGTGATAATGATTCTAACATAACACCAAGCCAAACACCAAAAAAACAATTACATATGTGTATGTACAACCATACACACATACATATGTATATATATATACATACACACAGTATATACATACACATTTATAAATTCAATATATATATTATTTCATTTCCATTTAGTTTGTTGAAGTATTAAAATAACTCAAATGAAATAAAACTAAAACTTAATAAAAGACCTATACAGACATAATAAATTCAGATATAATTTAACTAAAATTAAAATAAATAACAAATACAAATAATACAAATCAAACGTCAGTAGCTTATCAGTAATCCTAAAAAATAACACTGCCAAACTTACATGCTAAAAAACAACAACTTACTTACACATAGTAAGAAATGATTATAAAAACTGAAACAGAAGTGAAACAAGTAGTAGGAAAGAGGAGAAATAAAAAGCGATACTTATTGTTCATTAATGTTCATTTATTATGTGACAAATAATAGTTTAGATATATTTAAATTTGTAATAAGTTTGTCACATTTATGTATGGCAAGTGAACTGGATGAGTAAATTCTAGTGTCATACAAATATCTTAATTCTAATAAATGCGCTACAATAGTATTTAATTAATTAATTAATACTGAATAATTAATGATTTAATTCCTATGTTGATTAAAGTAATCTGGAATGTACTTCAATAGATGCTATACACGACATTCAGCAAAAGAACATACCACCTTCACAGTGTAATTTTGCAATGTTTATATCAAAGTTTGAATACAGAACAAACACTCATGTTTTGGGTTCAGTCAAAGTCAACTCGTCTTGCTTGCTTTGTTGCCGCATGTAATTTCTTCTGTTTAAGTCTTTCCAAATTTATTTTCTCTAATCTGCACACACACACAAAACAGATTTTTGTTAAACTCATGTTGCATTTGTAATACTTTTTAATGAATTACTTTTTAGAATGCATGTTTTGCTTCATGCATTCTAACCTATGAGCTCTCAGAGCGATATCCTCCTCAGAAGGCTGTGGTTTCTGCTGACTGGCTTCAGTAATCATTTCTGAGATCTTCTGAAGACAGTCTTCTAGATTTCTCTTTTGGCTTCTGCTAATCTCTGAGGTCACAATCAACTCTCCAGCTTTGTTGACACGTGTTTTATTCTGTTGACACAAGTATTCATGCCTTGAGCAGTGCATGTTACACACGTGTTTGTTATTATAGGACTTACTGAAGAGGTTACACTTACTTTTAAGAGAATCTCTCGCCTCACTTCTTCTGGAATCCATTCTGCTGTTTGCACATGGAAACGGACCTCTGCTTTTGTACTGACTGCAAATGAATATTACAAAATATAAAGTGACAAAAATAAATACTGACTTTATTTAAAATACCTTCTTTTGATGCGTAATGCTTGCATTGTATAGGATTAATGGATGTGTTCAATAAAATTTAGAACTGTTAAACGTTTGACCTGAACAGCAGGTACATTGTTATTTGACAAACCCATCCCATAATATCCTGAACCACTTTTTCATTACATTACACACCCTAACCTTACACACAATCCTTTTAGCATGTATAACATTCATAAATTTTAACATATTTCATACAATGTGTGCAGGTTTCATTGTTACTCCAGCAGGTGGCGACGTGTGGCAAGTGTGACCGCGCAAAACTTGTGTTGCTGCTGCCTGCATTATCGATAGCACACACGGCGCCCCTGCTAGTATCTAATAAATAAGAACTAGTACTATCTAATGAATAAGCACTAGTAACTTTACAAAAGACACTAGTAACTAAAGAATAAGCTCTAGTAGCTAATGAATAAGTACTAGTACTTAAGATTAGGGTTGGTTACCGGACTCGGTACTTTTAAGGGTACCGACCGAATTGCGTCGGTACTGCGCATACACTACAGAGAGAGAAAGAGAGACCCTGTGACGTGAGGTCACCCCTGCAACTTGTTCAAACAACACACAGGGCAAGCCGAAATGCTCTGAAGTGTGGTTACATTTCTAGGGCCATATGGTTTCTACGAAAATGCGGACGGGATCGCGGAGTCCATTCATAAAAACATAATTTACTCTATAGCGCGGAATGCCACGGAATTTGTCAATTTTGGACGAATAAATCAAAAGTAGCCACTGCCACTTAATTCGAATCGCGATATGAACTAGTGTCTGTGAATATTAAAATGCAAAAAAGACGGTTTAAATATGAATCCTGCATGTTCCGCTTGCCTCTGTATGTATGAATGACGGAAACGCAGTTTTGTTTACTACACAAATACTGAAGCACTCGTGACGCTCGCTGTGATTTCCAGCCTCTGCGTCTCACTATATGACGGCATGAACACAAAAACTTAATCTCCAGAGCTGCTGTGAGAGTCACTTCGCGAGAATTTTACCGTTTCATTTGAGAAAACTAGCATCATCATACTGTATACACACAGAAACTTCATGGCAACCTGTCAAAATAAATAAAGAAAGAAAGAAAAAGTTTGTAGGGCCCTATTGTTCAAAATGTTGAAATTGAGACTTTTGGACTTATTTTTTCACTGAAATAAATGTTTTTGTAATTACACAGAGAGTAAAGTACCGAAAAAAGTACCGGTTAAAATGTGAACGGTACCCAACCCTACTTAAGATACTAGTATCTAAAAAAATAAGTACTTGTAGCATGAAAATAGATACTAGTACGGCTTAAAGATTAAATGTGAACACGGCTTGCCATATAGCAACTGCTGCAGAAAACCTTCAGCAATATCTGGTCTATAAAGCAGTTTACCCTTATTGACATGTTGACCGCCGGGTCCGCTGCTCCGACTGTATGTTATCTTCAGTTTATCTAGAAGAGACGAAAGTTTCATGAGTCGGTTTATTACAGATATGCTGTATCTGAATCCCGAACTTCTTACCGACCGGGATGCGCGAGAGCCGATCGTCCTGAGATAAAAAAAAATTACATTATGTTTAGGCAGTGCTATGTTGCACGTCAAGGAGAATCATGGAACAAATACACAAATTATGTTTTTGTATTATGGAGAAAATCAAAACATGATCACCTGTGTAAAATGCGATGCCTGTTTAATGTGGGAATAACTATTGCCTGTTAAGCGGTTCGGTCGCGTTTTGTCACTACCGAATAGGCCCACAGTTACTAAATTACGGCATATATTCCTCGAGCATGACAGTTTATGCAGCTGTAAGAAACATAAACTTGTAACCACGGTCGCCGCCATGTTGAAAATGAACATGCACGTGAAACAAAAACATCCGGGTGAGATCTGCTTTGGTTTCAGATGCGCGCTTACTTAATATGAACATTAAAAAGTGTGTGTAAAGTGCTTATTAAGACACAATGAAGTTATTGCATTGTAAATTATTTTCTTTATGCAACACGAGTAAACAATAAGGGAAGGTTCCACCGAGATTTGAACTCGGATCGCTGGATTCAGAGTCCAGAGTGCTAACCATTACACCATGGAACCTCCTGTGTCTTAGCTTCTGAAAATATCTTATATGAAATCAGTAGTGTCTCCTTCACACACACATTTCGATCAGTTGATCCGAAATACATGCAGCTTTGTAACGTACACTCCAGAGTTGATCGTTCGCAAAGAGCCGCCCTCCTTAGTTACTGTTGCTATCCCCGACAAACAATGCCGCTCTCACCATAGACATAATAAATACCTTATAATTATTTATTATGTCTATGGCTCTCACACTACACATGTTCTCACGCAGTGAAAAATATATGGCAGAGCAAAGAGGAAACTGCCAACACACCCACAGAGAAGACAGAGCAGGTTACTTCTGATATAAACAAGGTCTCGGGACTCTCAGCTTTCAAATTTAGTAATTTTTAAAGAAATTCAAACAACAAATACCGTTTTGTGGCTCTTTAATGTGCCGTGACAGATCACTGTATTGCCTCAGTTCAAACACGTGAACCGATAGTCTTTTCATACTTACGTAAATCACGAAATGAACATAAATGAACATCAGGAAGTATTTTATTTCAACCGCGGAACACACCATTTTTCAAGTTTAAGTCCACCGAAGTTAATCTACTCTCCTGGCTGATTTGTGGTTAAGGCTAGAAGGATAAACTTTTAGAAAAAGTTGTGTCTGCTCAATTGTGCTCCTTCCTGCAAAAAAAAAGATCTCTGAAGAATTTCAGTCAGGTTTCAGGCCCCATCATAGCACAGAAACTGCACTTGTTAAAATTACAAATGACTTGCTTCTTGCGTCAGACCAAGGCTGTATCTCATTGCTAGTTTTACTTGATCTTAGTGCTGCGTTCGACACAATAGATCATGACATACACATAGATCGATTACAAAACTATACATGTATTCAAGGACAGGCTTTAAGATGGTTTAGATCCTACCTGTCCGATCGCTACCATTTTGTTCATTTAAATGGGGAGTCATCTCAATTATCACCAGTAAAATATGGAGTGCCACAATGATCTGTCCTAGGTCCTCTGCTATTTTCGATATACATGTTGCCCCTTGGTAATATTATTAGAAAGTACGGGATTAGTTTCCACTGTTATGCTGATGATACTCAACTATATATCTCAACAAGACTTAACAAGACCTAAATTATCTAAGCTAACAGAGTGTGTTAAAAATGTAAAAGATTGGATGAGAAAAATACACATGGCGCCATACTTTCATCACTTCAGAGTGTCGCAGTGATCGTCTTTTTGCAGTAAAGGACCTGTCATAGTTTGATGAGTGGGAAGATGACATGAAGCGATGCGAGGTCAGCTGCATTGAAAACAGATGAGCGCATATGTGCATATCAGCTACCAATCGGGGCGAAGTTCACGTGATTTTGTCCACAGAATGATAAGAGCACACGTTTTAAAGGGGTCATATGATGCGATTTCAATTCTTCCTTTCTCTTT
>NW_015548217.1:2333816-2364409 GCF_001515605.1 Sinocyclocheilus anshuiensis | reverse complement strand
TTACAACACTGTTCCAGAACAGTTTAACCCAAATATCCAGATGTGTGCAGCACATTTTATGGAGGACTGTTTACTCATTCTGGGAGAGTAACGTTAGACTAAAATGCCGGCAGTTTTGACTCAAGTAGGATTTGCCACTGTACACAAAATAATGTTCTTTTTAGCAGCATCATATGACCCCTTTAACATATCATTGTATTATTTCACACTCAGTATTTTAACTTAAGCGCTCCAAGCCATGCATACAGCGCCGGACATGACAGGTTTTCTGGTATGCAAAACAAGTACTTTAAAGGAATTCCTTAGCTTATTGCCTTTACTGTGGCAGCCAACAACAGCACAGCTTAACCCTCCGCACATTTTTATACTTAGTTATTGAAAAACTTTCAATTCAGTCGATCTTTTTTTTTTACCCCGTTTTAACATGCATTTCTTTAGAGACCGGCCGTAGATGTCGGGCAAGATGTCCAGTGGCAGCACATAATATCCGCGTTCTGATTGGTCAGATCGCCTGTCAATCAAGCACTTTGCGAACGGTCAATTATAATTTAATTCAAAAGCAAAAAGAGAAAAGCAGTCACCCCAGATGGGACTCGAACCCACAATCCCTGGCTTAGGAGGCCAGTGCCTTATCCATTAGGCCACTGGGGCAGCAACTGCACAGCATTGAAAATGTTTCATACTTAACCAGTAATTCACGTGAAACGCTTCAAATGTGCAACTTTAGGTAGAATTTTTAATATCGCCTGCAATACCTTTCACGCCCGTTTGGATAAACCACCGCGTTTTTATTGCTGCACAGAAAATGCGTACTTAAAAACATCGATAAGTTAGCGGTTGGTAAAAGTCCGCTTTTTCAGAACGATGAGCTTTGTAAAAATCGACGCGTTTCAAAAAGGCGGGGCATAGAGGAGAAACAATACACAGTATGTGGAAAATAATGTTTTTTTTTACCTTAAACCGCATAAACACATTTCATTACACAAAATAATGTTCTTTTTAGCAGCATCATATGACCCCTTTAACATATCATTGTATTATTTCACACTCAGTATTTTAACTTAAGCGCTCCAAGCCATGCATACAGCGCCGGACATGACAGGTTTTCTGGTATGCAAAACAAGTACTTTAAAGGAATTCCTTAGCTTATTGCCTTTACTGTGGCAGCCAACAACAGCACAGCTTAACCCTCCGCACATTTTTATACTTAGTTATTGAAAAACTTTCAATTCAGTCGATCTTTTTTTTTTACCCCGTTTTAACATGCATTTCTTTAGAGACCGGCCGTAGATGTCGGGCAAGATGTCCAGTGGCAGCACATAATATCCGCGTTCTGATTGGTCAGATCGCCTGTCAATCAAGCACTTTGCGAACGGTCAATTATAATTTAATTCAAAAGCAAAAAGAGAAAAGCAGTCACCCCAGATGGGACTCGAACCCCCAATCCCTGGCTTAGGAGGCCAGTGCCTTATCCATTAGGCCACTGGGGCAGCAACTGCACAGTATTGAAAATGTTTCATACTTAACCAGTAATTCACGTGAAACGCTTCAAATGTGCAACTTTAGGTAGAATTTTTAATATCGCCTGCAATACCTTTCACGCCCGTTTGGATAAACCACCGCGTTTTTATTGCTGCACAGAAAATGCGTACTTAAAAACATCGATAAGTTAGCGGTTGGTAAAAGTCCATGTTTGTCATGTGTAGACCGCAGTAAGTTCTAGGTTTTTGCAATATCTGATTTCTAGAAATAAACAGACCACATAACGCGTGAACACTGGGTGAGATTACGGTACGATCCACGGTCGCACGTCGCAGCCTGCGCTTAAACCGGAGAAAGGAGGAACAACAGGCGCTCTGCCAACTTTATTTCCTGGCTGGAGAGACAGTCATGATATTAAACCCCATGTAACTTACCTAGCATTAGCCTGCCAGCTCTAGCCTTCTTAGAGGAATGCCGTCCTTTAGTTAGGCTTACAGTCTTTTCATTTAGATTAGCCAAATAACGCCAAGCACTATGAATTTATTACCATCAAATCCCCACGGTAATGGATTACTTTATGCTGGATTTAACCAGGATCACGGTAAGATTTTTACTATTAGCTAAAGCAAGCTAACATCACTCTTACCGTTACCGTTAAGAATCACAGAGGCCAGTGAACTGTTATTTATCTTAGACATCATCAAAAACGCATCCGTTTTTTGATTTAGATGTTGCAAGTCCAAACGTCTAGTTGTAAGATATATCACACTTCATAAACAAGATGACTGTTTTGCCTAGCAAGCTAACGAACTTGAACAGCTGGTTAGCCATAAAGATGAAGTCACATGAGTGTCTTTAATTTATTGTTTGTATTTTAATTGACCGACAGCTGTATATATATGCACATAAACGGCAATGTTCTTAAAAAGGACCACATTTCAACATATTATCAAATAAACATTGACAGCTGATGTAACCAGGCTAATGCCAGCGCTAGCTCTACAACTGCTATAGTGCGACTTTCAGGGGATGCATCTGGGCATTTGGATTGCAATGAACTTGATTAACACTGTATTACAATGTAATTTAAGTTTATTTAAATCCGATTCCTTGTGATAACGCGCTGATTTAGTAACTATGCCACAATATGGGCTCGCCTAACTGTATTCTAAAAGCAGCATTTACTGACGCATAGCCCATGAAAATGAAGAAGGTAACGGGTTTCAACTAAAGATTAAATCAGGTTACTTTCTGGCACAGAGTCATTTACACCGAGTCATAGCCGGATGTCATGAAGACCCATCAATAAGTGAATAACAGTGCTGCTCTTTTGTCATCACAACAGAGTACTGACATGCAGTATCCTGAAGCTCTCTCTCTCTCTCTCTCTCTCTCAATACAGCTCTGGAAATTGTAAGAGACCACTGCAAAATTATTAGTTTCTCTGGTTGTACTATTTATAGGTATGCATTTGAGTAAAATGAACATTTTGTTGGTGTTTTATTCTGTTAAGCACTGCCAAAATTTCTCCCAAATTACAAATAAACATATTGTCATTTCATTTGGAGCATTTATTATTTGCAGGAAATGACAACTGGTCAAAATAACAAAAAAGATAGTGTTTTCACACCTCACAATGCAAAGAAAACAAGTTGCTCTCCACCAGTCTGTTACATTACTGTTGGTTGACTTTATGCCACTCCTGGCACAAAAATTCAAGCAGCTCAGCTGTATGATGGCTTGACCATCCATCTTTCTCTTGTTCACATTCCAGAGTTTTTCAATGGGGTTCAGGTCTGGAGAATGGTCCACCATCCACACCTCGATTGACCTGGTTGTGTGTCCTGGAGCATTGTCCTTTGAGTTGGGGAACATTGTCAGAGCAGAAGGAAGCAAGTTTTCTTCCAGGACATCCTTGCACTCATGTGCCCTTCACAAAAATGAATGTACCTGATTCAAGCCTTGCTGAAGCACCCCCAGATCATCTCCGATCCTCCAACAAATTTCACAGTGGATGGCTTGTAGGCGTCTCCAGGTCTCTGTCTAACCATTAGACAACCAGGTGTTGGGCAAAGCTGAAAATTGGACTCATCGGAGAAGATGACCTTAATTCAGTCCTCTAGTGTACGATCCAGTCCTTATGGTCTTTTGCAAACCTTGGACTTGCTCTTCTTTGCTTCTCATTGATGAAGGGCTTTTTTTCTAGCTTTGCACGAATTCAGCCCTGCCCCAGGAGACGTGTTTTAAACCATCTTCACTGTGAACCTCACCCCAGCTGCCGTTTGCCATTCCTTTTGTAGGCTACTTGATGTCATCCTACAGTTGTTGAGTGACATTCAAATGAGTTGGAGGTCATCCTGGTCATGTTTTTGAAATTTTAAAAGATAGAAGCAACCTGAAGCCTGGCATTGTCGATGGTTACTATTTGATTCCAGTTACTTTTGAGGCACTACTAGCACTGTTTTTGCCATCCAGCTGGCCCTGTTGCAAACTGACAGTAATGGCCACAGTAGTGATTTTAATATTTTTCCTCATTTAATAAGATTTGGTTTAGGTGATCCCCTGACCAGTACTTCATTAAGCAGAATTAGGTGTACCTGTGTTGGGATTCAACAGACACTGGAATGGAATGTCTGCCATACATGTATAGATGCTGATTTAAGAAAGAAATGTCTAGTGGTCTCTTATTTTTTTTCCAGAGCTGTATATGTGCCTGAATACATTTGCTGTACATCCTTGGGAGCAAATCACTAGTTGCTTTCCAATGCCGTCCTTTAGTTAGGCTTACAGTCTTTTCATTTAGATTAGCCAAATAACGCCAAGCACTATGAATTTATTACCATCAAATCCCCACGGTAATGGATTACTTTATGCTGGATTTAACCAGGATCACGGTAAGATTTTTACTATTAGCTAAAGCAAGCTAACATCACTCTTACCGTTACCGTTAAGAATCACAGAGGCCAGTGAACTGTTATTTATCTTAGACATCATCAAAAACGCATCCGTTTTTTGATTTAGATGTTGCAAGTCCAAACGTCTAGTTGTAAGATATATCACACTTCATAAACAAGATGACTGTTTTGCCTAGCAAGCTAACGAACTTGAACAGCTGGTTAGCCATAAAGATGAAGTCACATGAGTGTCTTTAATTTATTGTTTGTATTTTAATTGACCGACAGCTGTATATATATGCACATAAACGGCAATGTTCTTAAAAAGGACCACATTTCAACATATTATCAAATAAACATTGACAGCTGATGTAACCAGGCTAATGCCAGCGCTAGCTCTACAACTGCTATAGTGCGACTTTCAGGGGATGCATCTGGGCATTTGGATTGCAATGAACTTGATTAACACTGTATTACAATGTAATTTAAGTTTATTTAAATCCGATTCCTTGTGATAACGCGCTGATTTAGTAACTATGCCACAATATGGGCTCGCCTAACTGTATTCTAAAAGCAGCATTTACTGACGCATAGCCCATGAAAATGAAGAAGGTAACGGGTTTCAACTAAGGATTAAATCAGGTTACTTTCTGGCACAGAGTCATTTACACCGAGTCATAGCCGGATGTCATGAAGACCCATCAATAAGTGAATAACAGTGCTGCTCTTTTGTCATCACAACAGAGTACTGACATGCAGTATCCTGAAGCTCTCTCTCTCTCTCTCAATACAGCTCTGGAAATTGTAAGAGACCACTGCAAAATTATCAGTTTCTCTGGTTTTACTATTTATAGGTATGCATTTGAGTAAAATGAACATTTTGTTGGTGTTTTATTCTGTTAAGCACTGCCAAAATTTCTCCCAAATTACAAATAAACATATTGTCATTTCATTTGGAGCATTTATTATTTGCAGGAAATGACAACTGGTCAAAATAACAAAAAAGATAGTGTTTTCACACCTCACAATGCAAAGAAAACAAGTTGCTCTCCACCAGTCTGTTACATTACTGTTGGTTGACTTTATGCCACTCCTGGCACAAAAATTCAAGCAGCTCAGCTGTATGATGGCTTGACCATCCATCTTTCTCTTGTTCACATTCCAGAGTTTTTCAATGGGGTTCAGGTCTGGAGAATGGTCCACCATCCACACCTCGATTGACCTGGTTGTGTGTCCTGGAGCATTGTCCTTTGAGTTGGGGAACATTGTCAGAGCAGAAGGAAGCAAGTTTTCTTCCAGGACATCCTTGCACTCATGTGCCCTTCACAAAAATGAATGTACCTGATTCAAGCCTTGCTGAAGCACCCCCAGATCATCTCCGATCCTCCAACAAATTTCACAGTGGATGGCTTGTAGGCGTCTCCAGGTCTCTGTCTAACCATTAGACAACCAGGTGTTGGGCAAAGCTGAAAATTGGACTCATCGGAGAAGATGACCTTAATTCAGTCCTCTAGTGTACGATCCAGTCCTTATGGTCTTTTGCAAACCTTGGACTTGCTCTTCTTTGCTTCTCATTGATGAAGGGCTTTTTTTCTAGCTTTGCACGAATTCAGCCCTGCCCCAGGAGACGTGTTTTAAACCATCTTCACTGTGAACCTCACCCCAGCTGCCGTTTGCCATTCCTTTTGTAGGCTACTTGATGTCATCCTACAGTTGTTGAGTGACATTCAAATGAGTTGGAGGTCATCCTGGTCATGTTTTTGAAATTTTAAAAGATAGAAGCAACCTGAAGCCTGGCATTGTCGATGGTTACTATTTGATTCCAGTTACTTTTGAGGCACTACTAGCACTGTTTTTGCCATCCAGCTGGCCCTGTTGCAAACTGACAGTAATGGCCACAGTAGTGATTTTAATATTTTTCCTCATTTAATAAGATTTGGTTTAGGTGATCCCCTGACCAGTACTTCATTAAGCAGAATTAGGTGTACCTGTGTTGGGATTCAACAGACACTGGAATGGAATGTCTGCCATACATGTATAGATGCTGATTTAAGAAAGAAATGTCTAGTGGTCTCTTATTTTTTTTCCAGAGCTGTATATGTGCCTGAATACATTTGCTGTACATCCTTGGGAGCAAATCACTAGTTGCTTTCCAAGCAGATGCTCATAAATTGTTGTCATAAGCACATGTAGACATACAGGATTGTGGTTCTGATACTGACACCTTCATGTGGATGTTTAGTCCATCTCTAGAATGGTCCTCTTAAAGGTGAAACTGTAGAGTAGCAGGAAATCCCAGTATTTCCCTTAAAATGTCTTTTTTTTTCCCCCACCAGGATGTTTTGCGTGTGGAATGGAAAATGGATTCAGGGTGTATAACACAGATCCTCTCAAAGAAAAGGAAAAACAAGGTGAGTCTTCATGACATGTTTGACATGTTAAATGCTGCAGATATTCAGTAAACACACACTGACAGATGTTTGGATAAGACATTTATAGCAGGGGTTAACGAATATTAAAACAATATGGGAAAGTTAGTCATTTCAGATTTTTGCTTGTGATTTTTAAAACTTGCCTTATTAGTGCAAATGCACACAACAAATGAAGACATCTGTTTGTCTTTTGTCACGCAGAAGTTTAGTATAAATGCATGATAACTCAGAAATAATTTTTCCAGAGCTGTTACAGACAGACGACACATACACCTAGTCCACGACTGTCATTGTAACCATCTCTTTTCGAAACATAAGGATAAACATTTAGCAACAGTTATTCATTCACCATTCACAGTTTATGGGATCTTTGTCAGCGACAGTATCCCTGCTTTATTGTGGTAGCTGTTGACTCTCATTAATTCTCTTTGCTCTCAGAGTTTCTTGAGGGAGGAGTTGGTCACGTGGAGATGCTTTTTCGATGCAATTATCTTGCGCTTGTGGGAGGCGGAAAAAAACCAAAGTACCCTCCTAATAAAGGTATATTTCTGTTTCAGATGGCAGTTGTTTGATGGCTTTATGGCAGCAGTTGCCTTTTTTAATGCGTGTTCTACTGGATTTTGCATAAATAATTTCTGCAAGTAAATCTTTCCTGTCTTTGTGTTAGTGATGATTTGGGATGACCTGAAGAAAAAGACTGTGATAGAGATTGAGTTTTCCACAGAGGTCAAAGCTGTTAAGCTTCGCCGTGACAGGTATTGATCTCATATGTTCTAGTAGTTGTATTCTTCATTAAAATTCTTTGGTATAAAATTTCTTTGACTCTGTACATGTCTGACAACTGATTGAGGATCATTATAGGCAAATTATTTTCATGCATTGATATTGAAAAGCTAGAATAATTTTGTCTTTAAAGTTGCAAGAGAACATTCAAAGTTACAATATCACAAATGCAGAAATGACTCTTGCAGCCGCACAGTCTTTGACATTGACTGACAAATATTGTAGTTAGTAGAATACCAGTAATATACTAGTAAAATTTCATGGTACTGCACCAATTTCAATGCCGTAACAAAAACTCTTGGAACATATTTATATAATAGAATAAGTAAAAATACGTCAAATGAGTAAACATCGCTTTTAAAAAGTGGCAAGTTGGTAATAAAATTAATAACAAAAACACTTTACAATTAATAGGACAAAGAGTTATTTTAGGATCTAACTGTAGACGCTTATTAAAGCTACTCAAGCAGACGTTATCACTATGGTGGATTTTACTGTCAGTTTCATGACTTTTATTCAAGTTGTGAATGTATTACTGACAAAAAGCGAGCTGCCTTTATAATCACTGAAGATATCAGTCACTTCATGCTGAGTTCTGCACTCTCACAATCAATGTAGATGACCACACTGCATTATGAATCTTATTTACGTCATATCTACTCTTTGTTGGTTAAAATGAGACTAAAAGAAAACTAACAAGTGGAGTCTGACTAACTTAAACACCTCTGATCGGCCGTTGCATCAGACAAGTCTATGATTGTGCAATGCTTCAAAAACACATTAAAATTAGAAACCACGGACTGTACGAAAGCAGCCCTCCATCAGAGTTGGAACCTTCTGATAATGCTGGTCCTTAGTTTGTGGATTTATTAGGAAAGCAATAAAGATTAGATTTAAGTTCCTTATAAACGTCTGGTTTGTTTTGTGTTTCAGAATTGTGGTGGTCCTGGACTCCATGATTAAAGTGTTCACATTTACTCATAATCCTCATCAGCTGCATGTCTTTGAAACATGCTATAACCCTAAAGGTAAGTTGTGTTCTAGCAATTCATCCGTGGTCTTATACTAAACCACAAGCATTAATACCTGTTCATCTTTACAGGACACATATAAAACTCTGATTGTCTTTGCAGGTTTGTGTGTCTTGTGCCCAAACAGCAACAATTCATTGCTAGCGTTTCCAGCCACTCACTCCGGACACGTTCAGATCGTAGATCTGGCCAATACAGAGAAACCGCCTGTGGATATTCCTGCACATGAAGGAGCTCTGTGCTGCATCGCTCTCAACCTTCAGGGCACACGGATAGCCACGGCATCTGAAAAAGTCAGTTCAGTGCCACTGTTGATTTTGGCATCATTTTGGTCTTCATTTGTTTTATGTGTGTGACATGCAGAGCAAATCGATATGATTTGATCATGTCACTAGATTCACATGGATTGTTCCAGCACTGCATGTCAGCGATTGGCTAATGGAGAAAATGTCTTCTCTCTAGGGGACCCTGATCAGAATATTCGACACCTCAGCAGGTCATCTTATTCAGGAGCTGAGAAGAGGATCACAAACTGCCAATATATACTGGTAATCCACTGCACGCGTGCTATCCTATTGTAATACTGTAAAGGGGAATATGTGTGTATTTATAACAGTGTATTTCTATTTCAGCATCAATTTCAACCAAGATGCCTCTCTTATCTGCGTATCGAGTGACCATGGCACAGTCCACATATTTGCTGCAGAGGATCCCAAAAGGAACAAGCAGTCCAGGTTTGTGTTAGAGCACACTAAAGGTTTTAGTGGAAATCGTCAACTTTTTATTATCTGGCATTCATGCTGCGTATTTTATTGAAAACGTTGTTTACAGTCCTCAAACCCTCTTTTGCCACAGCTTGGCATCGGCCAGTTTTCTCCCCAAGTATTTCAGCTCCAAATGGAGTTTCTCCAAGTTCCAGGTCCCATCCGGTTCGCCCTGCGTCTGTGCCTTTGGAACAGAACCCAATGCTGTTATAGGTAGAGTGAAGCGTATTAAATGCACACTTTAAACATGAGCTCATATTTTTAAAAGTACTGTATTCATAGGCCTGTAACATGCATGTACTGTGAATAATCAGTCATTTACTGATATGACTCGCAGAACTGTTCATTCTCAGCTGTTTAGTGACTAACTTTTCCTCCGACCCTCCTCCAGCTATTTGTGCTGATGGCAGCTACTACAAGTTTCTGTTCAACCAAAAAGGGGAGTGTTCAAGGGATGTTTACGCTCAGTTTCTGGAAATGACTGACGAGAAGATCTGAGCAGCATAGACACTACTTCACTTTACCAGATTGTTTCTTTCTTGAGGATGTCAAAGGACTCGAGTGGCATTCGCAACACAGACTTTTTGGAGATGACCGTGACACAGACATATGGAGGAGAGACCAAAAGAAACTCTAAATACTCTCTTTGTTCAAACATGAGAGACCTTTCTTTGAACAGAGATGACTGAAAAACTGTGACCGCAGAAAACACATTCTGTGGCATGACAAGAGGGAAACCTTATTTTTTTGAAAGGACAACATTTTTTAAATTGTCTTCCATTGGATTTTTTTAAGCTTTGGATGTCCTTGGCTAGGTAGCGAGAGCTAAATCTCTTTGTCCACTAACAAAACCTAATCTAATGTAGGAAGCGCCTCTGTAACTAAGAGCAGAGGCGGGTGTAAACATGTACATCATTCACACTATGTATTTGCAAACTATTTGTTGGTGTTAGATATCGTTTTTCTTGCTGTATGAACGCAGCATACCGGATGAAAATGATGTAACTACATAGAATTTAGACAAGTATAACAAAACAGCTATTTGATGGCGTAAATGTGTGCTCCTCATTTCACGTATTTGTTGGCTTTAAGAAAATCTAATTAATATAATCAGTGCTCTGTAAAAGTTTTACTTCAGTCACCGTACTATCACACAAGATACGTGACTGATAGACACAACATATTAGGCCGTGGGGAGGAATGAAGAATCGCATCATCATATTTAGTCTATATTTACACTCTAAATGGGTTAAAATAAAACTATCAGCTCTAAAATCCTGTTTTCTTCACAAGATAATTGAGAATAACTACATTGCTACTTTACAAGAGGTTAATTGTAAGGTGAATTGCATACCGTTTAAACCTGGTTGCAGATGAGTGCATTAAACAGCATCTTTTTGTTTATTAGCTGTAGAATTAGCACTTTATGTAGTAGCGCAGTAGCCACTGACGCCCTGATCTTTCTCTTTTAAAGACTAATGCACTCAAATTCTAGAAAAGTGCCCAGTCAGTCTCGTCACCTGAAGAACATAGTGTTTTTATGTTTTTGTCTTAATTCTTATAACCGTTCTTTGAAATGTATCTATAAGCTATTTTGTTACTCATTTGATGCTTTTGTCATTGATAACGTGCAAGTGATGCACATAATTTCATGAAGATGATGATGTAAGATGATGGCCACAGAATTCAGTATCATATGACAAATTAAAGATGATTGTAAAATCAAGCATGGCAACTCTTTCATAATGATAAGAGCAATTTAGGCCTCTAATGATGGGACAGACGGCTGATGTGTGTTGGAGAGGATTCTATTGGTGGAAAGATGTGTGTGGAAGTAATTTTAGTATTAATTTGTGTGCTTTTTTCCAATGTGTGTGTGTGTATTATCGTTGTGTAACGCGATAAACATGGCAAAGTTTACAAAGTACATTCTGCTTTTATGTTGATTTGTTGTTCACAGTGTATGGTAAAGAAAATCTTGAAATGATCCGTAGATTTTGAATTTTATATGATTCATCTCCAATCTGCAATGCAGCATACTAACATTACGAAAGCACCTTTAATACAGAGTAGTAGACTGTAACGGTGTAATGGAGCAGTTTCCAAGCTGGTGCTCCTATAAGCGTCACGTTAATTACGACACACGATTATTGCCAAGAAAACCGAAGTCCTGTGGAGATGAGTGGATTATTATATCGCCATAAAATCTGTTATTCTGCGCGTGTTCCATGAACCGACAGCATCACTAGCCAAACTGTAGCATCGCCAATCCGCCTCTTAGAACATGCGTGTCAGCCAGCACACAGCACAACCAACCCTCAGCGCTACACGCTTGTTCCTCTCACTGCTGATTGGTGGATTCCATTTTTCTCCCCCCGAGCCGCAGAGCCATTGGTTGCTACCGCTGTCAATCAGCCCGGCCCCGCCTCCAGGGTTTGTTTGGTAGAGTTGATCGTTTTTTCATTCTCTCTGTCGCGGCTGTGGGTTGGAGCCGCTGTCCCTGGGCTGGCACGTTCCTTCGTATTTATTTCTCATCTTTTGATTCGACCCCCCCACTAAATTTTGCAAGCAGGCCTCCCGACCGAGCATCAGCCGCCTGCTGCTTCATTTTGATAGTCTCAAATTCCCGTCAAGAGAAATAATAAAGATGGCGGTGAGCGGGATGTCGGGGTCGGTTGTTGCCCGGCTCGAGGGCCGAGAATTCGAGTATCAGATGAAGAAACGCTCGGTCACCGTCGGTCGGAATTCGTCACAAGGCTCCGTGGACGTGAGCATGGGCCATTCGAGCTTTATTTCACGGAGGCACCTCGAGATTTTCTCCGCCGGCGAGGCTGGAACGGGAAGCGGAGATTTCTACCTTCGATGCCTCGGCAAAAACGGGGTGTTCGTGGACGGGGTGTTTCAGAGACGAGGGGCTCCTCCTCTCCAGCTTCCCCGCATGTAAGCTAACGACTGCCGGTAGGAATTAGACCAGCGCCAGCCGCGTGAAGGCGTTTGCGACGATCGCTCGCGGTATTTGTTTTGTTTCGCGAGCAGCACGTGTTGATTATGACAACCGCCACTAACTCACGTCTCGCGCTGCAGCCTTCGATTAGCACAACAGCTAACCATTCCCCTCAGTCTGTTTACACAACACTAGTCACAACGCTCGAGGGTTACTTTTGCTTTTGTCGTTATCTTTAGGAGCCGACCCTAAAGGATATTAATGGCATCTTTCCTATAAGATTCCAGCATAACGAACGACCGCAGTACTGTTATTATTGCCAATATGATAAAAATCCTCTGGTCAGTGTGTTGGGTTCATTCAGTACTTGATGCCCTCAGCTGACCCAGATCTTGCAAGTTAATAAAATATGACGTATGCTTGGGGCACTAATTAAATGAAAGGATCGGAAATGGTAATCCGAAACAATAGCATGGTTAATATAATTCATGTTTTATGCACTCTAATTAATGATTATGTTTTTGTCTATTGTAGTCACACGTTTTAACGCAGCATTTGACCTTGCATTCAATGGCATTGGCGTGCATGATTAAAAAGCTGCAATGTGTACATTCATTTACAGTTTTTTACATTTATAGTGATTCCATTTTTATATGTATGATGGATGGCAAGTTATGACATTGTGTTTTATTGTTGCAGAGGGGTGCGTCTGTATCAGATGAGCTTCACTTCAAATCATAGTTATTAATTCCACTTAGTTCACAGCTGAGCACTTTTTTACATGCTTTATGTATGATGTGAAATGTGAACGCTCTGCAGGGTTATTGTGTTGAATGGTGGTTAGAGGTTCAAATATATTTCTTATGGTAAAATGTGTCTGTTGTGTAATCGGGTCAAGCTAGTGTCCATATATAAACCGGCTCTACTTTTGTATTCTGTTGCTGGCTGATTTGTGTATCAGCATGTCTGCTGTATTTTTAATAATTTATTCCATCAATGCGTAAGTGGTTGAAATTCCAACTCTGTTCCCTATTTTGTAGGTGCACTTTCCGATTTCCCAGCACAAATATCAAAATTACATTCACTGCCTTGTCCAGCGACAAGAGAGACCGCAGGACCGCGCTGGAATCTCCTGTGAAAGCGGTCCAACCCCAGATCTCGCCGCTGACCATCAACATTCCAGACAACATCGCCCACCTGATGAGTCCCCTCCCGTCTCCAACAGGTACAATCAGGTAAGCGCATCTGCTTCAACTTCTTGTCTCATCATCTCATACTGACCTTTATTCCAAAGGCCTTATACTTACATTTGCATTTAGTCATTTAGCAGACGCTTTTATCCAAAGCGACTTACAAATGCGGACAACAGAAGCAATCAAAACCAACAAAAGAGCTATAATAAGCAAGTGCTATGACAAGTCTCGGTTAGCCTAATGCAGTACATGTAGCAAGGTGTTTTTTGTTTTTTTTTATATGTAAGAAATATAAAGAAAACAAGTAGACAGAATAGAGAAAGCTAGTGTTAGAGGCCTCCTCTTTTTTTATTTTTTATTTTTTTTTTTTAAAGAAAACAATCAGTTAGAAAATGAATAGAGTGCAAGTATTAAAATAGATAGTGCTAGAGTTAGAGGGTCAAAAAGAGATGGAAGAGATGTGTTTTTAGCCTTTTCATGAAGATGGCTAAGGACTCAGCTGCTTGGATTGAGTTGGGCAGAGCATTCCACCAGGAGGAAACAGTTAATGTAAAAGTCTGTGAAAGTGATTGTGTGCCTCTTTGGGATGGCACAGTAATGCGCCGTTCACTTACAGAATGCAGGCTTCTAGAGGGCACCTATAAGTGTCATTAGGAAGTCTTTTAAATCTCAGATTTAATTATGCTTTTATTATTTGTAATTTTTCTTCAGCGCTGCCAACTCCTGTCCTTCAAGTCCTCGAGGTGCGGGACTGTCCAGTTATAAAATGGGTCGGGGTCTCACAGCTGATCTCATCAATGAAAACTCCCAATCTGAAAATGACAAGGAAGCATCTGGAGGAGACAGTCCAAAAGTACGAGATGTTTTAAAAATGCATGCTGCCATGTAGAATAATGATGTCTTGTTTATAGGGCTGCACGATAAATCGCATGCGATATTTAATGCGCATCTTGTCAGTAAAGCCGGTTCTGTAATTAGCGGTAAATCTCCATCACGAATCTCCATGTGAAACGCTTTCACATGGAGAAGCATTTACTACACAGAGCTGTTGTTCACTGACAAGCTGCGCAAAACCACTATCATATTTTGCGCAGCTTGTCAGTGAACAACGGCTCTGTGTAGTTAATGCTGCTCAATGTGAAAGCCCGCACGTGATGGAGATTTACCGCTGATTACAGAACGGCTTTACTGACAAGATGCGCGTTAAATATCGCATGCGATTTATCGTGCAGCCCTACTTGTTTATCATTGTTCCTGTGGACATTTCTGAAACAGATTGGTCAAATCTGAAATGCAGTATACTGTCCAATGCTCTCCTTCTTGTCTTTAACAGGATGACTCCAAGCCTCCTTACTCGTATGCACAGCTTATTGTTCAGGCCATCACAATGGCACCAGACAAACAACTAACACTGAATGGAATATATACCCACATTACTAAGAATTATCCATATTACAGGACAGCAGACAAGGGCTGGCAAGTGAGTGTCAATCAGCTCTTCTGTGTGCAGTGTCTTGAGACTGTTTAGTCATTTAATGTAATTAGTCATTGTTTTAGTGCTATTGTATGTCTGTGTGGTTGAGGTGAACTTGTTGAGCAGACCCAGGCAGACTAATTTATTATTATTTAGCCTTTTTTTTTTTTTTACTTATTGTTTAGGAAGATCCACAAAATTTATACAGTGTTGATAGTAACAGTTTTTTTTTTGAGTTGAGTGTAACAAGCACTTGTTAGTAGCTTTCTGAATTAGTGAGAATATCTAAAGAGGTCATACCATGAGGAATCTCAATACTTTCTTTGTGCTTTTGATATAAAAACTTGTTCTGTCAGACTGATGGGTACATCAACGCATGTTCATCTGCATTTATAAGTTAAAGACGATAAAGCTATTGTCCCTTAAAAAGCTGAGAAGTAGGGTTGGGTATCATTTTTTTTATTTTTATTTTTTTTCTCGATACCGGTGCCAAATCGATACTTTTAAAACGCTTCCGGTGCCTGAAACGATACTTATAAAAAAAATAATAATAATAATTCCCCAAAAATGATGGATTGGCCGTTAGCACTATAAACACATGATGTCTGTTTCATTCATACTGGATGCACCCTCGCACAGAAAATCCACATATCCAGTCACAGAAGTAGCAGAACTCATGACCCTCCAGGAAATCCCTTATATGGACAAAGGCATTGCTATTATAGCTGTAACTGAGTAAACAGAACAAATAAACGTTTTGAATGATAAAACAAAGACAATAAACACTCGACTGCGACAATATAGTTTATCTCTGTTATTCAAGCCATCTCTGGTATTTTCATAACATTTTAGTATATTTATAATCCATTGCTAATCGATGTATTCATTTTAAAGTAGCCTATGCAACATATTTTCTGCCTCATTCTGTGACAAGAACGCACCATCCGCCATTCATTCATTGCGGAAATCATGGCGCCTTATGCGTGATATCAGATGCTTCCGCAGATTTATATTATCACTATAGCATTTCACCTGAGCATTGCGAATTGCGCGTATGTTCATGATAAGTGCTGAATGAATGACAGGATTTCTGTTGTAACATCGCACAAGGTAAATAAGGGTGACATCTAGTGGAGAAGACTAATGATAAGATTCACCTTAATCAGATCTTGTTTTAAATGTGTGCTGAAATAAATACTGGAAAAGATCGATTCGCGGCTTTTGAGAATCGATATCGAATCGACGTCATTTTAAAAAACTATTAATCGGAAAATCGATTTTTTTTGCCCAGCCCTAGTGAATACAAGGGAAGTTTAGCTTTAGGCATTTTAATTTAAGCATGTTTAGCTTAGTTAACGGAAGGCTACCTGCTGCCATCAGAGCAAGTGTAATTGCTGCATTCACGCGCTCCTTGGATGCTCTCATTTCCCGGGCTGTGCTTTTAAGTTGGAATCTGAAAACAACATGGACACTCGCGTTACTACAAAGATTTGTTGGATTTGTAGTATTAAGAGCTTTCCGACTTTAGTTCATGTGCATTTTCTCAGTCGGGAAATAATTTTTCACGTGCGGTGCCGGTGATGATGCTTCTTACGTCCGTTTCAGAGAACCAGAGGACAAATATTTCAATCGATCACTCAGACAATGCAACGAAATCTGTGTTCTGATTCGGTTCTAGTACATACCGGGTTTCGGTACCCAACCCTACTGAGAAGTACTCCAAACCTCTGCTCTACTGATTGTGTGTAGCACCTAAAGCTCTGCAGACCCTTCTGAAGGATCTCAGCATTTGAAACAAGGGTTTTTTTTAAGCATGGCTGTTGCTTGTTTCAGTCTGACTCTTACAGTTTGTTTGGCACATTTCAGTGCATATTACACATGCTGTCAGGATGTAATGCAGACTTTTCAATGAGGCTGTTATTGAAAGATGGGACAGACACGACACCAAACTCTCAAGCCACAGAGTCGGAGTAAGGGCGCTAGGGCTGGGAAACTAAATTGATGCATCGCGAATCGAGAAATGATTCCGCATCGATTCTGAGATTTTCCGTATGCATCGCGATTCTTTCTTGAGTCGATTGTGAGCTTAGTTTTGAACAGCAGATGGCGCTGCATGCTTTAGAAACAGCTGTACTCTGCTTGTTTCCAAATCCTTACACCCACTTGAACATAAAATGATCATTCATAAAATTCGAAGAGGTTGAAGCGAATTACAAGGGTGTTCACAGTTGGCTGTGTTTACGTTAATCTCACGTCATAAAAGCATTCTGAGCTGAGGTGAAATTCAGTGGTGGACGAAGTACACAAATCAAGTACTTGAGTAAAAGTACAGATCTGTATAATAAAATATTACTCCAGTAAAAGTACTCAGTTTTCAATTTTACTCGAGTGAAAATACAAATGTGTTAATTTATTTACTAGAATGAACGGCCTATAAAAAGGGGTGTGTGTGTCCAGTGTTTTAATTACTGTAGTTACCATGTTCTGAACATCACATCCTTTCTCTTTCCCTCAGATGTAATCTATCTGAATAAAAATATTTGGACTTTATTTAAAAAAAAATTACCTTGATTTAGCACCAGCAAGCTCCTTAGCTAGACAGTTAGCATCAGCTAACATTATTGGCTTATTTTCAGCATGGTTATGAATGAATAAACATTTATATTTGTCTACTCAGCTAGTTGATCCAGATACATAGTAACTTAGGCTATGTGTGCTGACAAACAATATAAAAACAGACGTCACATTGGGCTAAATGCATAGCATTTTAGTAAAACTGCTACCGTTACATCAGCGGGGAAGATGAACGTGCATGAGCTATTGTATTGTTTTTTGACCTAAAACATAGAGACTCTGATGTTGATGTGTCTGCATCAAGCATTTCAGTGGGCTTAAACATGTCACCCTTTACAGCAGATTTAGTTAGTAAACAACTGACAGCTTTGACCTAAATATGATTTTCAGTTACAATAATTAATCCTAAAATTCGACATTAGTAACTTACTTTTAACAACATCAGACGCGCGTGCGCTGACAAGATCTCCCGGTTCTTACTTGTGAATTCAGTTCACTGGAGACTCGCACTAAACGGATCATTTGAATCAGTGAGTTGTCAACTCGAGAACAGCTGCAATCAGATCTTTCCAATTCGTGAATGAATCGTTTGGTGCGATTTGAGAACCGATTTAACGGGTTAATTGAAAAGAATCAGTTCGTTCATGAATCAGACACCGCTTCTTCGTGTCGGAGCACGTGATATATTATAAGGAGTAACGATAAGTTTTATGAAATGTAGTAAAGTAAAAAGTACGGTCTTATGCTTTGGAATGTAGTAAAGTAAAAGTAAGTTACTCAAAATAAAACTACTCCAGTAAAGTACAGATACTTGAAAAATGTACTTAAGTACAGTAACGAAGTAAAACTACTTAGTTACTGTCCACCACTGGTGAAATTAACGTTACATGACTCAGCCGAACGCACAAGCGGTCTTTAGCACTCCTCTTCATCAGCATTTGAGTGTGCGGATAAAAACTAGATTAGAGCGCCATCTGCTGTTAAAATCTAAGCTCAGAATCGCGACGCATTCTGAAAATCCCAGACTCGATCCACGAATCGATTCTGCATCGATTTATCGTCCCAGCCCTAAAGGGTGCAAAGCTATTGCTCATTTTGCACACAAATAAAGAGTGTTCTACTGGAGTGTGATCATGGGGCAAAACTAACATTAAATTATTTTGCCACAAAAAAAAACCTGTACCCGCTCTATAAGTGGATTTGCACATCATCTCTTATTAACTGCTTCATCCTTACAAGTGTCAAATGAAGTTACATTTTTACCTTAAGCGGTTGCGAAAACGTTAACCTTTTTGTTGCTTTTTCACTCTCCCAGAACTCGATTCGTCACAATCTGTCTTTAAACCGCTATTTTATCAAAGTGCCCCGATCTCAAGAGGAGCCGGGCAAAGGCTCTTTCTGGAGAATAGACCCCTCATCTGAGGGAAAGCTCATCGAACAAGCTTTCCGCAAGCGCAGGCCGCGCGGTGTGCCATGTTTTAGGACCCCACTTGGGCCGCTCTCATCCAGGTGATCATTAGTATTCTTCCCTTTTTGTTGCTGTAAGACTATTGTCATTTTTAGATGAACTGTTCCTAAATTGATGTAGTCACACTTTGTAACAAACAGACTTAAATTGCTCTTATATGCTTTTATGGTGGTGTGGGTCCCAGAGATTGAATGCTTTCTTCCCATGCTTTTAAACAAACAGGCCTTCATGAACAATGTACCTTGAGTTTATTCATACAGTTTTCTTCCCGTCTCATTTCAGGAGCGCTCCAGCGTCTCCTAACCACACGGGGGCACTGTCGGCCCACTCCAGCGGCGTTCAGACTCCCGACAGCTTATCAAGAGAAGGATCACCTGTTCCTATGGACCCGGAGCCCACGCCTGCTTCCGCTCCTACTCCAGCCGTTCAGCCCAAATTAGCAGTCATACAAGAGGCTTGCTTTGCACAAAATGCTCCAGGTAAGGTCATTCCTCATGCACGAGTTAAAATATGGCCTTTGCTGAAATTAAGAGTAGTTTAGGAATTGTGTATTGAGTATAATGTTCACAAATTGGTTGGTTCACTGGTGAATCAGTCTGAATCAAATCAGTTTTGAAGCATCCTTATCCAGATAACACAAATGCCTGGAAAATTCATGGAAATTCAGTAGTGAGAAATTATGGAAGCCTTCAATGTGTTTAATGTAATAAACACATGGTCCTTTCCACCCTTTTTCAGTTATTTAATTTTAAAACAGCACATTGGACTTGTAGTATCACATTTACTGTTGTTTGCTCGCTGTATAAATGAACCTGTAAATATGTAGCGTCCTTTATATTTTAGAGAGATGCTAATCATCATGTGTGGGGCGTTGTTCTAGAGCAGTGGTTCTCAAACTTTTTTACAGCGGCGTACCCCCTGGGGCATTTAACATTCTTCTGCGTACCCCCTCTCTTCCACTTAGACCGCAGTCACACCTTTTCTATTAAAGGACAATATTTGCACCCTTAAATTGATTTACAGGTGCATTTATTACCTTTATAGAGGCAAATATTTTCTATCCTTATTAATTTTGTCATGTGATTTTTTTTTTTTTCCAAGTTACAAAAGTTAATCAGCGAGCAGAGCAGTGAGTGATTTCTCATTGATTTACATCAATAACGGACTGCAGCAGATTGCACTTTAAAAGCAGCGCTGTCTCTTTAAAACCTTATCACATGACGCGCATCTGACATGCATCCGGTTTTCTCCCAACTCTTTAAGGTCGGCGAGCGTCTGTCGGGCTGGTTTGTTTGGTGTGATCCACGTCACCTCACATCGGGCTCACGTCGGTGGCAGTTTGTCCAATTCAACATGTTGAATCTACGTCGGGGCTGTCGGCGAGAGTGAGAACTCTGATTGGATGTTCAGTTTAGCGAACGAGTCTGTGCAGGAGAATTAAAGCGAAAGTGATGAAACCTAGCAAGTAAATGCAGGCGGCACAGAGAAAGGACAATATTTGCACCCTTAAATTGATTTACAGGTGCATTTATTACCTTTATAGAGGCAAATATTTTCTATCCTTATTAATTTTGTCATGTTTTATGTCATATTCTTTGCCCCCTTAAATTGATTTGCAGGTGCATCTTTTACCTTTATAGAGGCAAAGATTTTCTAACCTTATTAATTGTATGTTATGTTTTATGTCATATTCTTAACATTTCATTAAGTGTATTATTAATATAATAAATAAAGCAATAAATGATGGCAAATCGAAATGATACTTGTAGATTTAAAAATAAAACAATAGGTGGCGGCAAGTCGCTGTCTTAATGAGTGAGAGAAGGCTGTTCTAATGTTACGTGATCTTACCCAAGCATTCCAATATGCGAATATTTTCATAACGTCGATTAAAATTAAGAAAGTTATCAACATAACTGATATTTAAAATAGTACGCAAGCGCTGTTTTGTTTACGTTTTGTATATCTACGTACATCTCATATATCCTTGCTTCGGTTTCTCCTTTTAAATGACGAATATATAATATTGATAGCTGCTGATATAGACCGCTCATTCCAGAACGCACGTGTTAGTTTGCAGTCGGCTGTAGTATGTGTGGTGTGTTCAAGTGCAGATTTTTGTCTGACGCTGCCGATGCGAAGCGACAACACCGAGGCGATCGCCGCTAGTTCTTTGAAGTCGGCTTGGTGTTTCCCGGCCTTTAGATGCTATTTTTTGTCCATGTATCTATTTATTTGGTGAAAAGCCTTGTAATCAGTGGTCTGACTATTCCTTAAATGTTTGTCTGAATTTGTTCGTCCATCTTGGCTCAAAGCCACTTGCTGAACGTTTTTTTTATTCGAGTTTAACTCGAATCAATATTTCACGTCCAGTTCTTTACTTATGTGGCAAGTAGCCATGTAATGAGCAGGATAATGTATATCCAGCCGGTGTATCATCGTGAAGTGGTTTGGATTAAGACAGGCTGGATGTACATTAACCATTTCAGATGTCAGAGAGAACTGCTCATCTTTAATGCTGTTTTTACATTTTTCTCAGTGAAAGTGGAGCCGGTGCCTGCTATTACAACCACTTCTATAGGTGGGACGAGTCGCATTCTTCAGATGTCCAAGTCCAGCCCAATACAGACCGTTACCATAGTGCAACAGGCTCCAATTGGCCAGCATCAGCTGCCCGTCAAGGCCATCACTCAGAATGGGACGCATGTGGTCACTGCTGTCCAAGGATCTGGCAACACAGGTCAGGAACCAACTGTGTTATCGCCATGTATTTACATTATAATTACAGCCAGCATTTCAGAATTTATGTGGCATAACTTAGTACGTTTATTAGAGCTTGGTGGTTAATTATGTCTTATTTTCAACTACAGTTTTTACTTATTTTTGTCTTGTTACAAATCTAATGCATCCTTTTCCTTTACATCCACACATCCCTCAATTTCACGTTTCAGTGCACCACATCTAGTTGTATCTTTCTTGGATCTATTTTTATTTTAATAGTGTTAAAATAAACACTATTTTATTTTTTCTAAGTGTGAATTACATTGTTTTAAAGGAATTATGAACTTAGAAACCAAAATTCCCTTGATCTTTTGACATATAAGAGGTCATTGTGCTATAATAAATAAAGCAATAAATGATGGCAAATCGAAATGATACTTGTAGATTTAAAAATAAAACAATAGGTGGCGGCAAGTCGCTGTCTTAATGAGTCAGGCGTCGCGTCATTCATTCATTCATTCATTCAGTAAGGAAGCAAAATGCTGTAGTTATGAATGGGTTATTAATCACTGACTCTCCAAATCGTTCAAAGCCGCAGATTCGTTCACTAACGAAACACTGCTGTATGATGCTTGGAGACGCACACCAGATGATACGGATTTCGTTGGAACTATTATTTCGTTGCAAAATAGAACAAACATGACAATATTCTGTTCAAAATGTAGGCTACATTCAGCGGCCATCCTATCACATGCATGCTGCTTGTGTGGATGCAGTCAGTTTTGACCGCAAAAAAATGAGGTAAGCTGATTGGATATCATGTATTTGACCGTTTACGGAACTCCCATTTTCCTGTTTTTACATTGGAAGCGGCATTTTGCTTGTCAGAAATACATGTTCGGTTTTAATGTTGCTTTAAGTTGGGGTATTAAATGAATGCCAAAACTCAGAATTTTGTTCGCGTACCCCCCACCGTACCCCAGTTTGCGAACCACTGTTCTACTGTCAGATTGTGTTTTCCCACTGCTGGTCAGCTGCATTTTAACCAAACTTAAAACCACACAGGTTCGCCTCTCAACACCCAACCGGTTCTCATCACAGTTCAGCGGCAGCTACCGCACACCATCAAACCTGTGACCTACGCCGTCGCCACACCGGTGTCCACTTCCACATCCCAGCAGCCTGTCATGCAGACTGTCCATGTGGTGCATCAGATCCCTGCTGTTTCCATTGCGACCGTAACCGGACTGTCTACAGCCAACACACACTTGCCAGAGCCTGTGTTTACCCAGTCCAGCATCGTTAAAGCAGAACCGCATGAAAACGGAGAGCTCAAAGGTGAGCATACAGAATTAGAGGTCTGCATGGACTTAAAACGTATATATTAAACGTATATTCTTACACTATTTTATTTTTTCTAAGTGTGAATTACATTGTTTTAAAGGAATTATGAACTTAGAAACCAAAATTCCCTTGATCTTTTGACATATAAGAGGTCATTGTGCTATAAAACATCCTGTAAGTTTTAGAACTCAAAACTTTGTCGTTAGTCTAAAAACAGCTTATATTGAAGGCAGTCTGCCAAAACGACAACTTTTGGAATGTTCTACTCCAGGGGGTTTCAAACTTTTAGGACATGCGCCCACCCAAGTTTGTCTAATTTCACTCGCGCCCCCCCAACATCCAACACCCCAAACCCCCCCCCGTTTTTACTGCAGTCACACCAAATTACTTTATTAACATTAACATAAAGCAAATATCCATTAAAGCTATTAAAGCAGTGAACTATTTTTCTTTTGCTCTTTTTGATTAACATTATTTACATAAGAAATGCACGGATCCATTATACTGATGTACATTTGATATTTTCTTTACTGTTTACATTCACTTAAAACAACCGACTGTGCTTACAATGTCTTGTCAAGACAGCCATTGGTATTCACCTGCTGTCTGAGAAGGCTATCTGTTTGTGCACTTCAGGTGTGTGAGCGGTGCGCATAGAAACGCTTTATCACAGCGCGTGCGTACCACACGGAGATGTCTTGGGCTTAAATGGCTTAAAATTACTTTAATGTTTAAACTGACAAGACTTAAAACACGTGAGAATGAAAAACTTTCTCGAGGAAGCAGCACTGGCCTGATCGTTAAGAGCTTTGGGGGGCTAAGGTGACAGATAGGGGGGCTGAAACCCACCTAAAAAGGGTTTAGAACCACCCCTGGTATAGCGTGCGTAATTATACTGAAACATAAATATATAACCAGTTTACCTGATTCAATGTGATGGCTGAAACTGTTTCTGAGATAACAACATGCAACATCAATGTCGATATGCACATGGTGTTTACAAGGGGCGAACATGCAGGTCTATGCAGAAGCCAAAAGATAAAGATGGCTCTGAAGACAACAAGGTGCTGTGCAGTGCCGGGTTGTGGAAAAAAAAAAAACGTATTTGCATTGCCTTCCTTCTGATCCCAACGTTAAAATGAATTTTGGGATCATTATCTTGATGCTGTGCCGACTATATTGTTTCCAAGAGTCATGTCACAACACACAAGTATGAGTAACTGTTTTTATGACGTGATCACTATTGCTTTGTCTGTTAAACAGATCGTTTGATATGTACTGAGTATTTATGCGTTTTTAACCTAAATCACATCTGTGAAGGACGTAGACTGTCAAACATTTACAAGTCACTCATAGCAGTGGGCGTTTACTTCCAAGTCTGCAATCCGCCACACCTATTCAAATGGATCGTTCTGATGAGGGTGTCAAAAACAGGACAGAAAATAGCCTATTACTTCAAAATAGTTTTTTGATGTAAAAATCTTGATGACATTATAAGTGGACCTCAGAAAACAATACAAAATAAAAAACAGAGGCAGTTCATGATTCCTTTAATATTTTTCAGTTGAATTTAGGGATGTCAACGATTAATCGACGATCAATTAATTATCGATAAGAGATGTAATCGATTAAATCTATCGATGGCCGATTAAGCAGGGTCTTTTGCAAAAAATAATTGCAAAAGACCCTGCTTTTGCAATTAACTCTTCGAAATTAGAGGGTGAGGATTTGGGAAAAGAAACCAATATTAAAATCGTGGAAATTCGTGACCAACCCCCAAGACGGAACACAAAGCCACGTATGGCTTGATTTAAATTTATGGGCTCGAACAAAAGAAAAAAAAAAATCCAAAAAGCATAGTGGCGGTGTAACATTTGCCTGCAAACCAATTATTTCTCTAATAAACAAAGCTTTGTACCTCACTTGTCATACTACTCAGAAAAATGTTTCATGTGAGCAACAGTGTGTTTTGCCGTAGGCTACTGCTGGTGGAAGGGTATTGTATTGTATTCACTGACTGTGCGGTACAGCGGCAACGCACTGTAGTAACGTTTGGGATCATTTTATTTTAAATGCCGATAATGTCATTTGCAAACATTGCTATTGTGTTTTAAAATACAACAACGAGCACCATGAAACCATTTCAATTTGTGATGTTTCCAGTCCCTCGATGACACATCATACAGGCAGGAGTACTGTTGCCACAGCTCCACGAACCTTTCCTCCATCTCATAATTCCACCTAGCAGCACCATCATCTCTCTTTTGTTTTGCCATGTTTGAAACCTGTGTATGAAAGAGTTTCTGTGCTGCTATTGGTCAACATCACCAATGTGACAGAACTCGTCGTGGACGACGGAAAAAATATTAAACATGCTAGTCTTTCTGTCGTGATGTCGTGAAGCATCGCAGACGCGGAATCGGTTGTCATTCACTGACACACTACACGAGCTGAAACGATGGAATCTTGCGTCCCGACGCCCATTGTCGTTTACGAATCCCCACGACACCCTACGTCAAGCAAATCGTGGCACAATCGGGCTAAAATAATGTAGTCTGAACCGGGCATTAGCCTTTAAAGAAATGAAGTGCTGCCCCTGGTGGTTGATTTTAATGTTAGGTTTAGGGCAGTCAGGACAGTTTGCACATAACAGGAAAAGAGCTACATTTTCACTAGTGCTCACAGGCTTCTGGTCCACACTCCTCTATATGGTTATGAATCTATAAAAATCACAGACTTCCCATCAGCACATTTGTGTGTTTTTACAAACTGATGTATTATAGTTGGCAGTTTCTAGCTTTGAACCCAGAGCGTTGCTTTAGCGTGTCTTGCGCACAGCTAACGCGATCCGTCTGCTGTTTTTCAGCGAGTTCTCTGCACATGCTGGCGACCCATGCCTCGGCCTCAGCGTCTCTACCAACCAAACGGCAGAACGGAGACCAAGCAGAGCAGCCTGACACCAAAAGAGCCAAGACTGAAGATGGAGGGAACACCGTCCCCGTCACAGCGGAGAGAGACAAGCAGAACGCCACTGACTAGGGCAGCCATGTCGCGACCTTTGACCTCAAACCATTTTTTGTTTCTCCCCGCCAGCCACGCACCTGCTGCAGCCACATCACCTGTTAATGAATCCAAGGTGCCAAATAGTGAGGTGAGATGAAAGTCAGTGGATTTTGGAGAGAAGTAACGATTAGAATCGGGGTGAGACAAATGTGAGGTGGAGGAGAAAAGAGAGAGGTTGCTGTTCTGAAGGAGGGACGGTGGGCCTTTTACATAATTAGGTAAATACTCACAGATATATGCACACACATATATTAATATAGCCTACTTGAAGTTATAAAATGAAATGAATTGTGGGTGTAACCCAGCAGAGAAGGTCTCCATCACTATGAACTCTGGGCTGAACATGGATGGAGAGCAAATAGACGAGCCCCCTTTGTGTTACCGAACAAACGACCGACCAATGACCAATATAAATATTAACGTAATGTCACGCATGCGTATCAGATGTGTGCTCGAGATTCCCCTGTTCCCAGTCTTGAACATTTGCATTCGACTGAAAAGACAGGTCAGATATGGACTTGCCAAACATCGTTTAACACCGATTAGCTCTTAAAATGTGAACCTGCTCCTTATTTCAGCTTCATATTCACAGATGGAAAAATGAGTGTTTTTTTCTCTTGGGCAAAGGGAAATGTGGGGAGGTTTTTTTTTCCTGTATCATGGCAGCTAGCTACCATGTCCACCTACCTAATGCAGTCTTTAGTAGATATGCAGTATTTTGTCGTATGTGTACTTTAGGATCTTATTTGTGTGTGTTTCCTGAGGCACAAATACTCAACTTAACAGGCAGTGCTGAAGTGAGGTTGCTTTTTCTTTTCATTTTTAAAGACGTGGACTCGTGGTGATGGAAATGAATGTAATTTCTTCATTTTTATTGTATTTTTTTTTTCCAGAAAAAAAAAAAACACTATTGAGGGTTTATGGCAGCTAGCTACCATGTCCACCTACCTAATGCAGTCTTTAGTAGATATGCAGTATTTTGTCGTATGTGTACTTTAGGATCTTATTTGTATGTGTTTCCTGAGGCACAAATACTCAACTTAACAGGCAGTGCTGAAGTGAGGTTGCTTTTTCTTTTCATTTTTAAAGACGTGGACTCGTGGTGATGGAAATGAATGTAATTTCTTCATTTTTATTGTATTTTTTTTTCCAGAAAAAAAAAACACTATTGAGGGTTTGAGTTATTTGCCATTACATCATATCAAAATGATGTTTACTCGCATCCTCTTTTTCATATTTTAACCAATAACCTATGAGATAAATATATTTCCATTTGTACTTTAAAATATATCAGCTTGCATGAACGTGTTGAGAAAATGTGCTGTATCTGATTAGTTTCCTGACTGCAGGAAACTGCAGAAGATGAAAGAAAAAAAATGCAAAATAATATTTTATACAATTGGGATCATTACTGCACTTACCTTTTGTTTCTGATATTTCCTTTCCTCCCCATTGTTTTTCCTTTTATATTCAAGATGTCGTTGGCTGTGTTTGTTAAATTTGTGTTGAAGATGTCTCTTTGCCTGTTAATATTATTTTATTCTGTTCAAACAACTGAAAGAGTCTCACAGATAGTACATGTTCCACAAGGAAAAATAAGTGGTAGATGTTGTTCAGCTTCAGTGGGTATATGCATTTTTTATAAATTAAATGAAAAACTCCATAATTTCTGTTCTGTATTTGTGTGACTGCTGAAGATTATGATTGTGTCGTCTAGATGGCGCTGTACGACACTTCTGTGCAGGATGATATAAATGCTGTCGCAACAGTATCCCACTTTTTTAGAGAAATCCAAATGAGAGAAACCGCCTTGCGTCTTTAAACCAGAGCCTCTTGTTCTTTTGTTATCAATAGTAGGTCAACAACAGCCGGTCCATTATTGTGAAAGGCTTTGTTGACTCTCCTTGTGAAGTTAAAGGACACCCAGAGGGGAGGGTTTGCCACAATAAGGATATGAATGATTTATTGTGAAATATACTACATTTTCTTTTCAGGTTGTTGCCGATTACTCATTAGAATCAGGTTAGGAAACAAAGGAAAATGAGTTATGGATAAAGATTCTATAGTTAGTTTGTTGACAGAAACTTATTGTTAAATAGAATGTAATGACGTGGAATTAATTGTTGCTCAGTGTTTTTTAAGTGTTTCCTATTTATCGTGCCTATTTATATTTGATTTTTTCAGGAGGTTCTAATCAACTATCACATAAATAGAATGTAATGACGTGGAATTAATTGTTGCTCAGTGTTTTTTAAGTGTTTCCTATTTATCGTGCCTATTTTTCAGGAGGTTCTAATCAACTATCACGTGATTTTTCTAGTATTTACCGCAGTAGCCAGTATTTCTTCAAAGGTAACATTACCTTGTTAAAGGATAATTAAAGAGCATCTTTTCCATATTCTGCAGCAGGACGGTCACAGTGACAGGAACAAGAGGATGTTTTCTTCTGCCACAGTCAATGGTTTCTTCAGGGTTGTGTGATTTGAAGGTATTCGGATAATTTGATATCGCTCTCACACCTCAGGTGTTGATGGGAAACATGACCCGCTGTCCATCTGCGCCGTCTTGTTCTGCTTGTTGCACAGGTTGATTTCTTGACAGTGCTAATGAATTAATAATAGGAGTCGTAATTTGCATTTCCATGGAAACAGTGGTTAATGTGAGGTAGTACTGCCATGAGTTTACAACATGAGAGACATTTCAGCACGATTACTGAACTCTCTACTGCTTGAGTTTTTATTGCATATCAAAACAAACCCCACGTCAGCTATGTCGCGAAACCAGTCCTTCCACGTATGATTTTCATGACTTTTCCAGTGGTTACCTTCCTCTCCCTTATTTTCCGTTTACTGTGATTGTGAAAGACTTGAGTATTTAATGGCTCAAATATCCAGATACACAATAGCAGGGTGTGTCTTTAAACTCTTATATTTGTCTGGCAGGCAGAGTTTGTAATCATAATGTTAGGTGAAAAGCGATGATGTTGCAGTAGTTGATAAGAGTACATGTATAATTCACACCCTTAACTTTACGGTTTATAACCGAGCTGTGTTTCTAGTAGACACACCGAACAGGTCTTCGGTCCATTTCTGTGTCACTGGAGAGCTGCCAGATGGAAAAAGGGTGCAACGCTTCCAGGTGAACAGGTTTCCTGAAACGCTCAGGGTCTGAGCCTAAAATACTTTGCTCCCAATAAAAGTTTGCAGAGGAATATTTGTAATGCTTGTTTTAACGGAGTTCATATAGTGGTTCATACGCAACCGCATATGACTGCTAGGGCTGTATGACTAATAACAGAAACAAGTGCAAAATCCCCAGAGTTAAATCAACTTTGCTCAGAGTACATATTGTCCCAATCTACAGTGTTAAAGCAACACTGAAGCAGAGTTACCACTGTTGAGGATTGTGATATGCTTTCATGTCTAAAAGCCTGAGCAGTAGTTGTTCATCTTCAACATTGTTAACAGCGGGTTTTCTTCATTAATTGATGAGTGAGTATTAATAAATTGCTTAATTATCCTATTAACTTTAACTCGGCTTCAGTGTTACTTTAACACTCTGTAGATTGGGACAATATGTACTCTGAGCAGAGTTGATTTAACTCTGGGGATTTAATCATAAAGCCAGAATAAAGGGGTTATATAAAACAATGCAGACATTTCAGAAGAATAAAATCAAGATTTATTAGAAATAAGAAGCTCCCATATCGTGTAAAATAACAAAAACAAGTAACTGGCCAAATCATTTTCTGACAACTCTTATTTAATAAGGATGAAAATCAAACATAAAATCTGAAATGAAACTTTCATTATAAGTTAAAAGTACAAATGTATTAATCATATGTAAAGTGCTCATTAAAAATCCCTGATTAATGACTTAATTTCTCAGTCAGTCCAAATATGAAAGGTTTGGTTAAAACATTCCAGTCTTACTGCTGCTTTTCCTCATCTTAGTCCGACTCGAACAGAAGTAAAATGCACCTGAGAAGAGAAGAACAGCATCAAGTTTCACAAGTGTACCATATCCTCAAGACATTGAATCCATACAACAAATACTCATGGAGTACACATTGTTAAGGCATACTTTTGAAATATAATCTTAACCGTGTTTTTCAGTACTGGTCAAAACAAAAGTCTCGGGTCCACAACAGCCACAACAGTTGACTTTTTTTTTTAAGACAATTTTTTTTTGTCGTTTTTCATAAAACAGTAGGCCCACAAGAAGTCTGTCTTCATAGAACTGGTAGCTACAATGAGCTTGAACTTGTAAAGTTAAGTAATCAACACCAAACTGCAATATGACCCTGAAGCAAATACTATGGAGTTATATAGGCCATTCCTGTTATGTTTTGTAATGCCCCTGTCCCTCTCTCTCTTTCTTTTTGGTTGATTGAAGAATATATATATATATTTTTTTTTTTTTTTTT
>NW_015548217.1:2323794-2333540 GCF_001515605.1 Sinocyclocheilus anshuiensis | reverse complement strand
AAATATTTTTATTTTTTTTTTTTTTTTTTTTTTTTTTTTGGTTTTAGTGTCACTGCAGAAACTTCTCAAATCAAAATAAACATTTTCTCGCAAATACCATTTTAATTGGTAAATTAAATTTACTTTCGGCTTTGATAACATCCCTATTTAAAGCTCCAATGTCCGAACGTGTACTTTCCTGTGTAGCATAGGGCCTACACAATAAAGCAGAATATCAAATGATGAGAATATACCAGGTAGCTGCACAGTATTCATAAAGATCAGATCGATAGATGTGCAATCAGTGGACAGATACAAAAACTATGTAGATACGAAAACGGAATGTCTGCACATGAAGGACTAATTAGAGATTTCAGATTCTTCATAACATCATTTTTGGTGGTTTGTCTCACTACAAAACCCTCCATCCAGTTAGACAAAATTACATGAATCAGCAGGCTGTAATATTACCAGAATTTCAAAAGATGGTTAAAAATATCGAAATGAGCTGTTGGCACTTTAATATAGGCTACCTCTCAATCTCTACTTTAGCGATTCATTGCCATCCTGTTTATTTTCTTGCCTCCGTTTTGACTAAATCAGCTTTTAATAATTCTAGGCCAGTGCATATTTATTAAAGTCGGCAATAGATTTTCGTAATATAAATATATTTCCATATTCTACAGCACAAGAAAAGTTTTAAAAGTGAAATTGCTCGAGAAGAATGTCCCATATTAGGTTATTTTCCAAAATGAACATGTAGCAGGTAAGTGTCAACGTACCAGTCTCTGTTCAGAGAAATATCTCCGCTTTCCCGCTGCTCTGCAGGAACATCTCGGAGTTCTTCAGGATCTCCAGCTCCACGGTCTTCTCATTCGGTGGCGCATCGGAGCTTCGGTCGTAAGCTTCATTCACGCATCCCGCGGTTCCGGAGTTTTCCCACGTTATCCGCTTCGGAGCGTGATGCGTCACATCGCCGTTCATCGACTTCTTAATGTTATCCATGCACTTCTCGCTGTTCATCCCCTTTTTGGACAGTCGCAACGAGAGCTTCCGCGCCCAGTGCGCAAAATTATCAAAAGTCCTCTTCTCCAGATCCTCAGAGGAAACTTTAATATTCCCAGTGTACCACATGATCCACCAGAAAAGACTGAGAAAAACTATTAAAGAACCAGTATAGATTAAGAAGTCTCCGTAAAATCTGCCGTCCAATCGCAGATTGGCAAAAATACCGACCAAAAGCAAAGCAAACCCGATTATATCAAATGTAATCCCGAGGACAAATAACGCGGCGCAGCCCCCAATACACTTAGGGGCCATTGTACACCTGAGTCTAGCCTACATGAAGCAACGGCACTCGTACTTCTCCTCTGGCATTTACTTTTCTTTACACCTGTGAAATACACCTGTTCAGAGCACCGCCCTCTATGTGACGTCACCAGAACGAACCTCAAAATGCGTGAGTTGTTTTGAGAAAACTAAACGTGCCATATGAACGCTTTTCAAATGTGCAGCTGCAGTTAGTGTTTGTAGCGTAAAGTCATGGGTTTCATTACCAGGGGACACTTAAGTGGATGAGTCCAAAAAACAACAACAACAACAACAACCAGTGATGGGGAAAGTTACTTTTAAAAGTAATGCATTACAATATTGCGTTACTCCATAAAAAAATAACTAGTTACGTTACTTAGTTACTTTTTATGGAAAGTAATGCGTTACATTACATTTGCGTTACTTTTTAAATCTGGACGGGGCTTGCTTGTTTGTTTTTAAAATAAAAAAGTTCTATTTTTGGCAAATATAAAAGCCGTTTCACACCAAAAGTGAAATGAATAAGCCTCAGGCTGAAGGGAAAGTAATTTACATCCGTACAGTAGAATGCAGAAGAAGAAATTTCAACACACTTCAGCAATAAAAAACACACACAAATGTTTGTCTATAGTAATTTGTGCTTATTAGTACGATTGAACTGGATCATCGAAGGTCAGAAGCAAAGACATTGGTTAATAGAATGGGATTAAATACATAAAGGATATTTGTGTTGTTTAACATTTAATTATTGCAGGTTCGCATCATATTCTGAGTTGCATTATTTTTGTTAATTTTGAGGAATACTGAATCTGTGTTTTTTTTTTGTGAGATGAATTAATGCATATTCATATTTATTTTAGAGCTACAGTAACATCTGATTTCTCTCAACATGGGGACAGGAGAGCTGTCAGTCAATACATTGGGAAAAAAAGTAACTTGCGTTACTTATTTGAAAAAGTAACTCAGATATTGTAAATTAAAAGGTAATGCGTTACTTTACTAGTTACTTGAAAAAAGTAATCTGATTGAGTAACTCGCGTTACTTGTAATGCGTTACCCACAACACTGACAACTGTAGCCTAATTTTTGTGTGAAAATGATTTTTATCCACTTTGCAAAACTGCGACAGTCCCTCAGTTGACTGACGTTATTCTCAACACTCCTTACCATTGAAAACACCAATGTGTGAGGAAAGATGAATGATTTAGAAGACAAGCGATGTGTGAAGAAAAAATTAAGGTACATTTCAAGTGTCGTTCTAGCTGTATATTTAAAGATTGTAAAAATATGATTCGCAAGTGTTTACGATACAAACATCCTAGCAATGAAATATGGAAAGAAACGACTAGGTTATTTTATTAAAAAAAAATAAAATGAAATAAAGCTGTTGCTAATACGATCTGACCGGCAGATGGCGCTAATGATCTTCGCAAACCGCGAGCAACTGCAGACACGCGATTTGTTAGAATCAAATAATAAAAGAAGGCACCACAAAGTGAGCAAAAACATTCATTTATAGCTCCGTTTCTAATGTATGAGCACATTATAACAGCCTTTTTTTTGTATAAAATAATCAATGTGAGAAGTAAAAGCATGTCTCAGTAATGTTTTATAGATTCCCACCACACTGTGGAGATATTCCTCCAGAAATGAGCAGCTGGCATTCAGAGCGATGATGCCAGAGGATACAATATTTTGACTAGGGACAAGCATAATAATGTGTTGGAAATAATTAAGTCCTGGGGGACAAAAGCTAGTAAAAAGCTTGCTTTTTTTTTGAGAATTGAGTGGAGCGTTAGGGTGAAAGAAAGTGACACACAGTCTTTTTTCCTGACAGCAATATTAGGATGGCAACAATACATGCAAATGTTAATGTGCGAGTGACAGGATGTAGACGAGCTCTGTGACTGATCATACAGTAAATACAGCAGTAAAACTGTCCCTTGAAGTCTTCACCAGTCGTGTGGAGAAGATGTTCTGTCATTTCTTTACCTGAAGTTACCCTAAACTTGCTGTTTTGTGCTGCAGTTGTTGAACTAAGAGAAGCTAAACTCTCCAGCTTTGTCATAGACTGCATTGCAGGGTCAGAGTGGCCATTTTGTTGGAAGCTGTGAAATTCACAATAGCTATTATGTCATGTATCGAGCTAATCATTTATGTGAAGGAAGTAAATCATTCATTACTCAAGAGGAAAAGATTGTGCCAATGTGCTTTTAAAAGTCTGAATCTGCAGCCTGTGGAAATGTTTAAATTAATAATGCTTTAAAAAAAAGAAGTTTTTACAACTATCCCTATAGCTTGCAGCAGTAATGTTTCTGTTTCTTTGAATCGATAGATGACATTCTCAGCACTAAAACATCTTGTAACATCTAAACTTGTTGTACATTCTTCGGTTACACTTTATTTTGATAGTCCACTTAAGACATTCTACTAAATATAAGTAACTTTGCAACTACATGTCAACTAATTCTCATTAATTTGCAACTACATGCCTACTAACTTTTAGAGTAGACTGTTAGGTTAGGTTTAGGGTTAGTAGAATAAGTTGACATATACTTTCAAAGTTTCTCAGTATGTTGTATGTTGTGGACCCATCAAAATAAAGTGTTAGAAGATCTTAAGCAGACAATCTACTAATACTCTAATGACTGCTAGTTGACGTAGTTGCAAAGTTACTTACTGTTAGCAGAATGTCTAAAGTGGACTATCAAAATAAAGTGTTACCCATTCTTCCGTTTTGTGAGCCCCCCCGCACACTCATCACCGTCAGTCTCCGATTAGCCACCATGGCCTTTCGCCCTCAAATCACTAATGAAAGTTTTTACAAGATCTCCACGGGTCCTAAAGCCTATTGGAAATGATGTCAAATATTTATTTTTCCTAGAACAGCTTTTGCGAAGAACAGATCTGCGCTGCATAATTCAGCGTCAGAAGATGAATTAAGACATAGACATCACACAGCGATCGCTCAGAGCTTGATCTCATTACAGGAGAGATTCTCAGCAGAAGAACCAAAGCCGAGCACCAGATGTAACAAGACAAATGAGGTCTTTCACAGCTCTTTCCAATCAGGCCTCAGAATGGACCTCCGTTTACAGCAGGTGGTCCAAAACTTCACATTTCAAAATGTCAGATCTCAGCGCTTAGAGCTGGGGATCTTTCCAGAGCGTCTGCCTTTCTCCAAGTCTTGATTTCCCAAAGGATCTGTAGTCCTGACACACTTGAGCTTCCCCGAGCATTTAAGCAGACATGCCTGTTCTGCTATCAAAGGCATTGTTGCTCTCCGTTTCGCTTTCTCTACGCCTCTTACCTGCAACTTTCCCAAATCTGGGGATGTTTTATGTAAGAAATGACAGCCTGTGAAAGTAATTTGAGGAATCAGATGGTCCCCGGGACGAGAACTGCATTACGTAGGCTACCAGTGAGTCTGCGGGCCTCATATCAAGGAAAGTCAAGCTGCAAGGCTGTAATTTTTGGATCAGACTGTTGACGCTGAGGGCGAAGTGTGGGAGAGCAGTTGTTTTGTGACTAGCTCGGGGTCAAAGTGCACTGGTTCTTTGCTTCAGTCCAAGGTCGTTTATCTATGGATGACCACGCGGCTCTAAGCTCTCATATTTGCTAATCTCACAGCTGAGTGTTTACATTCGTGATCATCACCTTCCTGTGAGCGTTCAATATCAGCCGTGCCACAACCGCAGTGCAATAATTCAGAAAAAAAGGAGTGGGAAGGAGGCTAATTAGTTTTTTTATTATCCGTCTCAGTGATGGCTTACTGGGTAGGATTTGTTTGGTTGTTGAAGAAATCCTTCGAATAATAGCTAAAGTGTATGCGTGTGTCCTTTTGCTGTATGTATGGATGCGTGCCAACAAAGCCATGTATCTCATCTGACAGCGGTGTGATAAACATCACTTCTTCTCGTGTTTTAATCAAGCTGAAAGACAATGCGCCGCCATCCCGTGACATGCATGCATCCGTGTGCATGTTTTCATTGGCGGATCTCAGTTAGACGGGCTCGACTGACTGGATGCAGATCGAATACATGTGTTTAGTAACAGAATGTATCTTCCCACCCTGCAGCAGCGTCGAGTGCAGCTCTGTCCTGTTCAACCCACACACAAAAGTTGATCCCCACGCGTTTGATTTAGCAAAGATAATCACAAGGCCTGCAGCTCGCGGAGAGAAAGAGAGATCAGTCTTATCTCGCCCAGCAGATCCTCACACAGCAGGTTTATCTAAACGCGCAGTTGATTCATCCATCTGTGATGATTATGATTTTGTCATCATTCCTGGCTATTCTTTTTAAAGCTCTGGGGATATTTGTGAATTGAAGCCCACATGAGGCGCTTGGCTGCATGTACATGATTAAACCCCATTCGTACGACAAGGCTAATGTATCTTCTGCCTGCTGACAGGTATCCTGAATTGCATTCCCAACTGAAACTGATGGAGTAAGACTTAAACCACCGCATTCATCAGGAGCCAACTTCAATTTACAACCCGTTAAAAGAAGAAAAGAGCGATCTATATCTCGAGGACTAACAGACAATAAGCTTCAGGTAAATCACAACCATTTACTGATAACCTGCAGAATGTATTCTCACATGTGATTGGACAGAAATCTGCGTATTGCAGGATGCTTAGCACAGAGGTTGTTAAAGGGGTCATGAACTGCCTTTTTTAATTATTATTTTGTACTGTTCTCCGAGGTACACTTATAATATTATCAAGATTTTTACATTTAAAAACATAATAATCTAGAAGTAATAGACCATGTTCTGTCCTGTTTTTAACCCCCTCATGAGAACGCTCTGTTTGATTAGGTGTGGCGGATTGTAGACTCGGAAGTAAACGCCCACTGCTATGATTGGCTAACAGTTGTGTATGTTTGACAGCCTACATCCTTCACAGATGGATGCTGCTTTTAGGTTAAAAATGCATAAATACTTAGTACGTATCAAACGATCTGTAATAATGGACAAAGCAATAGTGATCACGTAATAAAACCACCTACACTTGTGTGGTGCGATATCAGATCCAATATATTCGGCACAGCATCATCTTTTAGTTTCAATCTTTCTGAAAATCCCACGTCGAATTGTGCCTTGTTTGTAAACGAATCAGCTGTAAAATGAAGTGAACAAAGGACCAAGTTTATCGTTTGGTTTCTGCGTAGACCTGCGTTTGCTGCTTTTGTCATTTCCCACTATCTGCTTGAATCGGTGGGTGGGGCTAAACAGGTAGTGATGTAGTGATTTTGATTTCTCAGCTCATGAGCCCTTTAAGCTTTTTGATGCCATGGACCTCTAAATATATTAAAGGGGTCATATGATGCGATTTAAATTTTTCCTTTCTCTTTGGAGTGTTACAAGCATAAAGAAGATCTGTAAAGTTGCAAAGACTAAAGTCTCAAATCCAAAGAGATATTCTTTATAAAAGTTAAGAGTCAACCACGCCTACCTAAAACGGCTCGTTCTAACACGCCCCCACATATCTACCTCACTATGTGGGAAGATTTGCATAACGCCGCCCAAATGTTCACGCAAAGAAAGAAGGCGTAACTCTTATTCTCGCTGTAGTATTGTTGTTGTCGCCGCCGCCATGTCGTGAAGGCGCTGTGTGATTCGTTGTGAAAGCGAAACTACTTTGGTTGGCCTTCCAAAAGAAGACAATATCTGCTTCGTCATGCCTGGAGCTGATCCGTGCTGGTTGCTGAGGAAATACAACAACTTTGAGCTGTGGATCGCCGGATCGGCTTTCACCATGGACGAGATAGCTGGCCAATCACAGCACACCTCGCTTTTCAGACCGATGAGCTTTGTAAAAATCGACGCGTTTCAGAAAGGCGGGGCATAGAGGAGAAACAATAATGTACAGTATGTGGAAAATAATGTGTTTTTTTTTACCTTAAACCGCAGAAACACATTTCATTACACCAAATACACAAAATAATGTTCTTTTTAGCAACATCATATGACCCCTTTAATATATAATTTTATATGTAAAATATGATTTGGTATTATTATTATTTGTTGTAGTGTCTGTTTGTGAACCCCGACCTTCGCTTCCTTCAGTCTGAAACCCCTGCACATAGATGGCATCAAAGCTGGTAGATGTGTACTAAACGCTTTAAAACTCCAGTTCTGATTTTTATGAGTCTTTAATGGTTTATACCCAGCAAACATTGTGCTGTTATTAAAAGGCTGTTCAGTCATTGCCTTCTCTTATGTAACGAACCTTTTACCTCTTCCAGCTAATGTTTTGTCAGGCACTTGACGCTGCATGGTTTCTCGTGAGACATTTGCTATTGAAATGGCATTGCAATCTTTATTATCTTTATAATCTAAAAACATCTTTCCTCAGAGAAAAAACAAGTCAAGTGCCTTCGTTTAAGGATTCCAATTTTCAGAAGTGAATTTCTCGTCTGATGGTTTGTCTTGAGTATTGCAGACACATTATTTTGCATCATCTTTTATTTCTTCGTTGTGTTTCTCCTTGCAGATCGTACATGAGGCTCTTATCTCTGAATATTGTGTTAAACAGACAGTGCGCTTGTGCTGAGAAATTAAAATAATTTAAGGACAAAACAGATTTAGACACGTTTCGAGGGGCAGTTATGAAATTGTTTATATGTTGTATTGTCGTGCTGGGAATAAATAACACGAGCATTTTGATGTTACAGTTTATGATTTACAGTTACATTTTCTATTCTTGCTCTGACTTTCATCTAAGTTAGGATGTAAAATCTCTGATTAGGGATGCATGAAATATTACTATATGTTATCGGATGATAGAGATTCAAATTTAAATTACAGGTAATGGACTATATTGGATATTCAATCTTTCATGCTTATTTTCGTAATTTTTAAATTTAGGTTACCTTTCATCATATAACACTTAAAGTTGACCTTAAAAAACACTAATAATTTAAAAAGTGTACTTTTTGGTAACACTTTAGAATAGAGAACACATTCACAATTAACTAAGAGTTTTCCCTGAATAAACTCCTAATTTGCTGCTTATTAATAGTTAGTTAAGGTAGTTGTTAAATTTAAGTCTGGGGTAGGATTAAGGGATCTAAAATACGGTCATGCAGAATAAGGCATTAATATGTGCTTTATACGAACTAATAAACAGCCAAAATGCTAGTAATATGCATGCCAATAAGCAACTAGTTAAAAGTGAGAATTGATCCTTAAAATAAAGTGTTACTTTTTTTTTTACACCAGACATTATTATGTTGTGATTGCTATTTATTTAGATAAAGTATATCATTTTAAGATATTAATTTTAAGATGTTTGTCTGTTATCCACCATCAGGTAATTGGTATCAGCCAGAATGTTAATATCAGGTGAATCCTTAAAGTCCCCATTGTTACAACCCCTGGCTCGAAGGGAAGCAACAAAAGGAGGGACACACGAAATCATAAGGCTTAATAGGAAAAGGCTTTATTAAGCTCAAAAGTAAATTATAATAAAACAAAACTAAAAAGATAATATTTCTGAAAACGTCAGCGTCATCAGTGTGTAAAGCGGGGTGCCTGGCTGCTGGTGTAATGTACTGTTGTTGCCATGTAAAAGTGCTCCTGCAGATTGAGGTGAGTCATAGGTGGAGCTACAAATCACCCAAATGCCAACGGGAACCTTCACACCCCTCCCGATAAGACAGGGACTCCCACAAAGATCCCTGTAACAAACATCGTAAAATACAAAACAAATCAAATATTATACACAAAACCAACACCAAAGACAACTCCCAAAACACTGGGTGTGTTCTCGACACCAAGAATAAAGCCAATAGCTACATCATATACTTGGAATGCGTGATGGCGCATCCGCTACCACATTTTCCGATCCTCGAACGTGCCGAATATCCAAGCAGAAAGACTGCAAAAACAGGGACCACCGGATCAACCTTTGATTCGGACACTGTGGAGAATTCAAAAAGGTCAGAGGATTATGATCTGTATATCACAATTGGTTCACTGGAATTAAGATAAACAGCAAAGTGCTCACTGATATATATAGCAACACGACTCGGAACTGTGTTTTTAAATTGTTCTAGCACCATCAAATGACTTAAATCTTCAAATGTCTTAATGTCTAGTGCTGTACACCAACGATTAAAGTTTCTCCTCAAATCTCTGACAAATTCTAAATTAGTTTGTACCTCTTCTTTTTTTCTGCAAACGAAAACGCTGTCTGTATGCTTCTGGTACGCATTCACATGCCTTTAAAATGACAGATTTAACTTTATCATAATCTCTACAGTCATCGACCGACACTGAAGAGAAAACTACTTGTGCTTTCCCGGTTAAAACACATTGTAGCAAAGCAACACAATTACCGTTTGACCAGTCCCTCATTTCTGCGATGCGTTCAAACAAGATAAAGTATCAGGGTCTTCCTCATTGAACTTTGGAACAAGTTTTAAATTTGAAGTAAGCGAAAAAGACAT
>NW_015548217.1:2303414-2323716 GCF_001515605.1 Sinocyclocheilus anshuiensis | reverse complement strand
GTGTTACAACCCCTGGCTCGAAGGGAAGCAACAAAAGGAGGGACACACGAAATCATAAGGCTTAATAGGAAAAGGCTTTATTAAGCTCAAAAGTAAATCATTATAATAAAACAAAACACAACAAAAAAGATAATATTTCTGAAAACCAGCCTGGCTGCTGGTGTAATGTACTGTTGTTGCCATGTAAAAGTGCTCAAACCAATACAAATCAAACCAAACACAACCCAATATCCCAAGTCCAAGACTCCTTTGTCTCTACTAGTATCCGTTTTTAAAAGGAGCGTCTGAACCACAGCGGCAGGTGTAGGCAATGGACTGCAGATTGAGGTGAGTCGTAGGCGGAGCTACAAATCACCCAAATGCCAACCGGAACCGTCACACTTCCAACAAACATTTATGTTCAAACATCAACAAAAATCAATTTTGCATCCGATGACCAGTGAATGGCACGTAGTGCACTATATAGGGGACAGGGAACGATTCAAACAGTGTAAATATGCTTTCCATTGAGGAAAAAATTAAGTCTGGTTTTGCGCTGTGTCACGCTAACCACCGCACCGTACACACACTCTGCTCCGGTCCAGAGACACGATAGCACGGAGCGGATCACATGCGCGAGTCGGCGCAGACCATAAAATGTATCGGAGCTATATGAATTCTACACAGAATGCTATATTTTATAGCAATATGGATGAGATTGTGGCTGGCATACCCTGTCAAATGCGGCTTTACGGAGCTCAACGGCTCTGAACGACTCTAGCCCAAGCTGTGATATAAACGAAAGCTATTGGCTATTTTAAAAAGGGGCGGGGCTGCTTGATATGTTCCGCCCTGTCTTCCTGTTTCAGTTAAAATGGTCAACACATAGAGTAACGCTGCGTGTTTCTAAGCATTTCAGGGGACCTTTAACACTGGTAAGATTTATAAGGCAGTATAAGGAGGAAGATACGGACCACTTATAGAAAAATGGGGGGGGAAATCATTTTAGCATGATTTGAGTTATAGAAGCAACATCCAAAGCATTGTTGTCAGATTTTATCGCTGACTTGAAGACACGTGGTATTGGAATGCAGTCCTGACCAAATGTCTTGGCCAGGTATAATATTCAGATATTTGCAATAGATAGAGCTACTCGCATAATGAAAATAGGAAATAGCTGCACAATAAGATGGCTGCCGAGCACATTGACTTGCCTTAAAGGGACTTTGAGTTTATTCCTGTGCTTCTGCTGAAGTATCGGAGTCTATTTTTAATCAGGTAGATTTGCCTTTGGAGACAGCCTGCCATAGATAGGGCCGGAATTTATGAGATTCTTCGCATTCTGAAAACAAACAATCATATTTTGCCTTGAATGCAGTGTAGATGATAATTTAATTGGACTGAAGTGTGCAATTTGACACTTCACCGCTGCGGCTTTCATTTGAAAACATCAGTATGATAAGCTAGTGCTTCATTGATCTGTTCTGAGTTGTTTTAGCCGTTGTCTGTTTAATGAGTCTGCAGAGCTAAGCTCTTTTCATTTATTTGGGGACTAAGGGATCTGAGCATGAATAATCGCCTCATAAGTATGATAGTAACAAAAGGCATTTGTTATATATGTGTATTCATATCCGCACATACTCTAGTTTACCCAAGGATCAAGTTGTTTTGAATTAGCGTCATTGTGCTTTGAAGCACAAATCACCCAATGCAATTACGATTCTTACAATGCCTGTATCTGTGCGTCAAGGACGTGTGGCAAAACCCCCATCAGGAACGGGGCGAAGGTCTGGCATAATGAGATTTCAGGCAACATTTATGAGAGCCCTACCTGTCAGATACTCACCCGAGTCTGACGTAAACAGGATTCACGTCTGAAGACGAGCCTTCTCTGTTTAGCTACACCACCTGGAGATGTCTAATTGTAAAATAAACCCACTGACAGCTCAGAAGACGGACCATCTATCACTTTTGTCCTCTGACTGTGGGATTTGGCAGGTTCGGTGGATGAGTGCAATTTGTAGTGCTTCCCGCAGCCCGCTGGGCCATGCCAAGACCGATTGGTGGACTTGGCCTCGTTCACAAAGCGTACAGCGTTTTAGGAGCTCCTCTGGCACTCAGTGAATGGATACTGGCATAATTGTGTGAAGGACGACATTCCTGCTCCATTTTTGTGCTGCATTACTGGCTATAATATCAATAACGGTATCCTACCTGTTCTCAAGGGAATGCAAATCACTGCATATGTTTTTACAAAACCAGCGTAGCATTGCTTCAGTTTCCTGGTGAGATGCGCTGAAAGTGTGATTTTTAATTTCCACAGAATCCTAGGGAGCATACAAACTCAACAGAATGCGCCTTCAATGAAGTGTAAATGGCTTAAATACATCAGAAATTGCTGTGTGGACACTTCTGATGTTAACTGTTGTATTTAAAATAGAATTTCAATTAATAAATAAATCCAAGAAGGTTTAAATCCAGACTGTGTGCACAAAAACAAAAGGAATTTTTTTGCGTTTCTCAGCAGCTCTGTGTACAAACATACACACATACACAATAAAGTAATATACATCTAGATGGAGTAAGCGGAAGGCTTGTATGCAGATATGCAAATTCTATGAATAGATGAATATAAATATGTATTTACATTAGTATCTACTTATTAAGACACAGGTGGCATAAAAACTATATAAATATTGAACTAGAACATTATTTGGAAATACATTCAGAATGATTAAAGTCTCATATGTATTGGAAAAAATGATGTGCTTCTACCACACAAATATTATCATACATTTGCACATAGAAATATACACAATTAAACTAGTAAAGCATCTAAAACATTTACTGTATGAACATCTACAGAGAAATATAAACGCTTATGAAACTTTTAGATTAATAGAAAATTGAATTTATGGAATGAATAGTTTGTTTCTTTCATCGCTTTTTTGTAATGAGTTAACTCTATCATTATTTAATTATTTCATCATTTAGTTTTTATTTTGTTTGTCATGGGACATCTGATTAAAAATATCTACATAGTAGTACTGTATGTTTATCTGCATATGACATTGTTTTAATTGTTGAGGAGTGGTCAGATTTAGGGTCATGGTGGGATTCTATACTGTAAAGTGTCTATATATCAATAAAATACTAATGGTAATGAGATCAGGCTGATACAGCATTTCATCTGCAATGGCAGCGATTTGTGAACGACTAGAGAAACATATTTTGGGTTCAATCTATTTGTGCTTGTCTTTAAATTAGCTACCACTTATAAACTTGTATTCTTGTGTTTTTTTATGACAGTGCAATGTTGTTTGTGAGCGTCATGTCTTAGTACGGCCTGTCGGCTGTGGATTAAATGAATCATAAATCAGCAAATACAGCAATCAATGAAGCTGAACAACAACAAGCCAAATTTCACCTCCAATGCTGACATGCGGCTCCAGCTTGGCAAGAAAAGGTTAGAGCAATTAACTGAGTCATTGTCATCCCAGGACCCGTAATTATCAGCACACATTTTCCTGATCCACACCATCATCCTCGCAGTGTGGGGCAAACACGCATTATAACCACCGTCTCGGTTTAGAGCCAACAAAATGGATGACTTAAATTATTAAGACGTAACAGAACACAATCATTTAATGTTTCCAGTGTCTGCGCTGCAGCGTGTGTACAATATATAAAGCGCTGCCACAGACATTGGCAGGCAGACTCGAATGCGAGCAGCTTTGCTTGCTGGTCAGGTTTCAGAAAATTCCTCCAGCATGTACCTTAGTTATCCAGCCCACCCCAGCTTGGCCTTCATGAAAGGGCATCGTAAGACAGGAATATTGATAGGCCTGTACCACGTTCGGAGACCGAGTTTGAAGGGCCCAACAGGATTGAGGGCTGTGCTGTGTTATAAAAGCCATGTTATTTTTACTTTCTCCAGCCTCTGGGTCCATGCAGCAGACTCTCTCCTGATTTAAAAAAAAAAAAAAAAAGTCGTGCTATTTGTTTTTAATGGCTAACTCGTGCCATCATTCATGAAATGCATGTATTTATTGTGTGTATCTTCATTTTATTTTAAAGCGATAGTTCACCCAAAAATGATCGTTCTGTCATCATTTACTCTCCTTCATGTCATTCCAAAACTCTGTGACTTTATTCTCTGTGGGTTTTTTTTTTTCTCTATACATGTCAAAGAAGACCAATGTTGTTTAGACCCAAATGTTCTTCAAACATATCACACAGGTTTGTGTGTGAGTAAAAGAAGACAGAATGATCTTTTTAGGTGAACCATCCCTTTAAATCAGCATAATGTGTAAAGAGCTGAGTGAGGATGGTCTCAGTTGGACTCTGACAGCTCATCTGATGTGCTGCTGCTAAATAATCCCACAAACAGAGAGATGTGTTGTGATTCATTTACAAATTTGAATCATTTCTCTCCGTCAGTCTTCATACATACAGAGCTGTTCATGAGGAGCCACACGAACACAACATCATGTCAACTATGACTAGTCTGCTTGAAACCTTAACTTTGCGGTTTATGTGAATAGCATAGTTTGTTAATAATTAGTAATAATAAGGCCTGTAGAAGCACAGAACTACTGTACTGATGTGAACTGATATATCAAACTAATAAAAGATAATGTGGATTTCTAGTTTAAGATAATAGTGACTTGAAGTTTGTTGATAAGATCTTATAACTCTCTGTCACAGTTGTAATGAACTTTAAATGGATAACTCACCCAAAAATGAATATTCCGTCATTAATTACTCGCCTTCATGTCATTCCAAACCCATAAGACCTTTGTTCATCTTCGGAACACAAATGAAGATATTTTTGATGAAATCCGAGAGCTTTCTGACCCTGCATAGACAGCAACGGAACTACCAAGTTCAAGTCTCAGAAAGGTAGTAAGGATGTCGTTAAAATAGTCCATGTGACATCAGTGGTTCAACCTTAATTTTATGAAGCTATGAGAATACTTTTTGTGCGCAAAGAAAACAAACACACAACAAAAAGACTCTATTGTGTCGCATGCGTCATGGTACTCTCATGAGCGTAAATCGAAGTCTGACATGGAAGAGAAGAAATTGTTGAATAAAGTCATTATTTTTATTTTTATTTTTTTATTTTGTTTTTGCGTACAAAAAGTAGTCTCGTAGCTTCATTAAATTACAGTTGAACCACTGATGTTACATGGACTATTTTAACAACATCCTTACTACCTTTCTGAGACTTGTTTCTGTCTATGCAGCTTCAGAGAGCTCTCGGATTTCATCAGTAATATCTTAATTTGTGTTCCGAAGATGAACGAAGGTCTTACGGGTTTGGAACGACATGAGGGTGAGTAATTAATGACAGAATATTTATTTTTGGGTGAATTATCAGTTTCACATATAAATATCTGAGAAGTTTTTGTTTAGGTCGTCACTAAAGGGCAGCAATCTCTGTGAATCTCCAGTAGAAGTGAACAGCTGTTGGTCTGTCATCTGAGGTAGTAAAATATTTTAGTACATTGTCAGACGTATGCTTTAGATGTTTTGCAATATACTGTAATGTTCAGCACATTTGTTAGTTGTATCTATTTGTGTTCTTCTGAAACTCTCTGAGACGTTATAATGACGTGTCCTCTGCCATCCAGAGGCTCAGCGACCGAGACTTCTCTCAATCTAGCTGGGGAAGGTCCCTGTCCTCCCTCTCCCAGATTAAAGGGAGAAGCTTTTAGATACAGGCGAAGCAGCCATGCATTAACTGCGTGACACGCGGCTCTCTCTGGGTTCAGGCACATTGTGATTGCCGTGGCTGAGAGGCTGCCTCTCTTTTCAGTCCAGGCCCCTTTTGGCTGCCACTGAGATCAAGGCATCCCAGATTTATGAGCATGGCGAGAAATGGATGGCTAATTCAATCAAGTCTATTATTCCTCAGGCTGAGCTCTGTTATCTGCAGCCCCTGTGCAGGCATTTTGATGCATTGCTTCTCTTCTCAGCACACCAGCCCTCTGAAATCAAACGGGGCCTAAGTCAGTGTACCGTGGTGCGGCATGGAGGCCTAGCCTCTCTTTCCCAATGACTGACAGCATTCTCACTATTCCTCCACTGACATACTGTTCACTGCCACATGCGGCCGGTTTGAGGTGCTGATGGGGCGCTTAGAGGACGTTCATAGCATGTTTACTGTTGAGACGTGCTGAAGTTGCATTTGGTCTCGTACTCTATTGCATACCTTGTCAGTGTTGTGCGTTTGCTTAGCCCTTAGTTGTGATAAACTGTAAAGCTTGTTCAAGCACTAGCAAAAGACAGTGTAAATAAATACTATTTGAGAGAAGCAGTCAATCAGTGGAAGTTAAAAGCAGATCATAAGTGTATTTATTTCTTTTCTCAAAAAATACTACTGACCTAAATGTGTATTAGTCGCTCCTCTCTTCCTTTTCTGCTAATGTCTCCACTGCTAAAAGATTCCATCTCATCTCCTTCAAGCCATTTCTCCTGCAGTTGTACCTGCACTCACTCACATCATTAACACATCCAGGACAACTGAGGACACATTTCATTAACTTTTTTGATGGGGTGTTATACAAACTAATTATTTCCGAACACTTGAATGAGTTGTGTTCAGCCAAGTCTCTGCCTTTCTACCAGTCTGGTTTCAGAAGTGGACATTCAACCGAGACTGCCTTGCTTTCAGTTGTTGAAGCCCTAAGACTGGCAAGAGCAGCTTCCAAATCTTCTAAACTTATTTTGCTGGATCTGTCTGCTGCTTTTGATACGGTGAACGACCAGATTCTCCTGTCAACCCTATTGGAAAATGGCATCTCAGGAACCGCATGCCAGCTCAGTAACTGCACTCCAGTGGTTTGAGTCTTACCTCTCAGATAGGTCCTTCAAGATATCTTTGAGAGGTGAGGTTTCGAAGTCGCAACATCTAACTACTGGGTGCCTCAGGGCTCAGTTCTCCGTTTACATGTTATCACTAGGTTCTGTCATTCAGAAACATGGCTTTTCATACCACTGCTATGCTGATGACACTCAACTCTACCTCTCATTCCATCCTGATGATCCGACGATAGCTGCTCGCATCTCAGCTTGTCTAACAGACATTTCTTGCTGGATGAAGGACCATCACCTTCAACTCAACCTTGCCTAGACAGAACTGCTTGTGGTTCCAGCAAACCCATTGTTTCATCACAATTTCACCATCCAGTTAGGCATATCGACCATAACTCCTTCAAAAACAGCCAGAAACCTTGGAGTTATGATTGATGATCAGCTGACTTTCTCAGACCACATTACTAAAACTGCCCGGTTCTGCAGATTTGCTTTATTCAACATCAAGAAGATCAGGCCCTTTCTTTCGGAACATGCTTCACAACTCCTTGTTCAAGCTCTTGTTCTGTCCAGGCTGGACTATTGCAATGCTCTATTGGCAGGTCTTCCAGCCAGTTCTATCAAACCTTTACAATTAATCCAGAATGCGGCAGCAAGATTAATTTTTAATGAACCAAAATGAATGCACGTCACACCTCTGTTTATCAATTTGCACTGGCTACAAATACCTGCTCGCATAAAGTTCAAGGCATTAATGTTTGCCTTCAAAACCACCACTGGCTCTGCACCCCTTTACCTAAATTCATTACTTCAGACTTATGTGCCCTCTAGAAGCTTGCATTCTGCACGTGAACGTCGCTTTATTTGTCCTCAACCAAAACTATTTGCTGTGGAACACATAATACATTAATGAGACCAAAGAATGTGCATTAGATTTACCCAAAACTAATTATATCTCAGGTTTAACCACTATAGAGACATCAGAGCCAGCTGCGAATTCCAGAAGATTTGGCTGAGGAGAGGCTGCTCTCAGCGGGTTCATGTGCGCTGAACGGCCGCTGACATCCTGGAGCTCACATCTCCGAAAATTCAGAAGAAAATTTTCAAATGGACGTTATCTTTATTAACAAACGGCATATTTGAAATCTAAACAACTATATTCTAAAAAACTCGAGTCATTACACTCACTGTGAGAAATAGTGCAAGCAGAGTGATACAAACTATGAAATGGCTGGAGTTGTATTATAACTAGAATATTGCACTACTGGAAAACGCTTTCAGCCAATCAGATTCAAAGACCAGAAAGAACTGTTGTATAAATAAAGATTGACGTCTGTCTCTGGGAACCAACTTTTCAAGTTATGATTTAAACAAACCTCTACATAAACTACAGTTGAGTCCAAAAAATATTTGTGTAGATTAATAAAAATACATTACCAATTATAATTGTAAAATATTTTGTTCATAATTATATGGAATCATTGTTTGTAATTAAATAATGCTTATTTCTTTATTAATTTTTCATAGGGACTTTTAGTCGTCACTCAGGACTGGCATATGTGCGTTTACTGTGTGCTGAAAATGACTTCTGAAAATACCCTGACCCATTTTTATCAGCAGTTCATCCATCGATTTGCAGTGTGACCTTCATTATATGAACTTGGGTTATCATAATTGATGCTACTGTGTTCAGCATGAAGTGTACACTACAGTGCCCATAATTACTGATCATTTCTTTCACAGGAAGGCTCATTAAGGGTAATCTCCTCTTCCAACAGCAATAAATGTGCTCCCAAGATATATGACAACATTTACCAAGTGAAGCTCTACTGAGTAGTGAGATCATACAGCTGATTACATGCTGAGCGCTCTGATAACTGAACACAGACGAGAGATAGAAAGCGACGGAGATTTAGAGGGGAACTGAAGGAGATATGGATTTCATAATTGGAGTGGGCGGCAGAAGTATAAATCCCCTCTGCTGAAGTTAGCGAGGAGGTATATGAAAAATCATTCACTTAAACACAACAGATCCATTTAATTTTCTCCATTAATTAGAATAATAATGAAACACTTACTCTGAGTCCGAGCACTTTCCCTTTGAGTGTAGCAAAAAGCAGACCTAAGCATTTTAAAGCTGTAGTCGAGTTCATAAAGCCAGTTTGTAATGGATTTGCCTCTCATGAGAACCAGAGACAGAGAGAGAGAGTAAAAGCAACAAGAAAACGTCACTCCGTTGAATTTTAGCCCCAAAACATCACACAAAATGTGCCATTATCAGCTCCTTTCACTGTTTTTTTTTTTCAAGACCAAAACTTGGGCGACCCAACACTGTACTAAAACAAAAATACTTGAATTAAAATATAGAATTGTTACTATGAACTGCACAGTCCTGACAGTAATGTTACCATGACATAGACTGAATAGAAAAATCTGCCTATTGTTTTTGCCACCCAACCTGGATTTTTATAGTCACTACTCTTTGGATTTAAGAGGAAAAGTGCAGGAAAGTGCTTGATTATTTCCTCCGAAGTTTGTAGTCAGCAAGGTCAAAGGGGGACCAGTGGGACAGAGACAATTTATTCTGGAATAGATAATGGGAAGGATTTAGAAATGGCCTTTGATATGACCCTTGAGAAATAAAGAAAAAGCTGACTAAATAATTTATCAGCTGCCATTAATATGAATCAGAAAATAAATTTGTAATGAGATGAATGCAAATGTGCGGTGTGTTTTTCTGTGTGTGGCCAGGATTCACAAGCGCAAGGTTATGAGTCTGTCCCTGATCCGTCAGCCGGAGGAGATGAATTCACCAAACAGAGCAGTTTCCACAGCTTGAATAAGAACAGAGCCTGAAATGAATTTTAAAGCAACACCATTTGCTGGAAACTGTAAAATCACAACAAACTGATGTCAGTATTTAAAATAAGCTACAGTCTGATGAACTGACGAGAGCGTCCGTATTGGCCAGCAGTTCTGAGGAGTGTTGATCTGGAAACGCTGCATAATTTGGCAAAGATCTACGATCATTTTCTTCCCTCAGCAGTGCATTAGCAGTACTAAAGAGCTGCACTCTTTTCCTCATTTGCTTTAGTGTCACAATTATTTTCTCATTCGCCTCTTATTATTGCATTGAGATAGCCATGATTATCCTTATCAGCATTATTTTCTTTATATGGACTGCGCCATCTCGTTGTTGTTGTCACAAGCCGCTACTGTGAGGAGCGAGGAACGAGGAGACGAGGAGTTGACTTCAAACAAAGAGACTTTAATTAACATCCATGGAACAAGGAACACACACGGAGCGGGGAAATACGAACATTCAATACCAGATGAAGAACTTAGGAAAACACAGGGCTAAAGTAATGGGACTAATCAAGGAAATCACAAGACACACCTGGAACTCAATAAACAATTAACTTAACAGACTTTAATAGACATCCAACGGAGCTAGGAACACACATGTAGCGGGGAAATACGAACATTCAATACCAGAAGAAGGAACTATGGACAGGGCTCACTTTAAATACACAAGACTTGACGAGGGCATGACGAGACACACCAGGAACTCAATAAACAATTAACAAGGGAAAACTGGGTCATGGAGCACGTGGAGAGGGAAAAACACACAGAATGTGTCCAGAGGCGTGACAGTTGTGACACAATGTAATGCAATTTTTTGCCAAAACCTTCCATATTCAAATAATAATCATCATAATCATAATCATTACAATTATTTGTCTTTAAATGGTAAGTATATATATATATATATATATATAGTTTTGATTGGGTTTTGTTGTTTATTTACTTATTTTGTTGTTGATTGAACCCTTTTATGTTCATTAAAGTGTCTATCGAAGGAAAAGTTCAGACTGTGAACTTATGTTTTTTATATATATATATATATATATATATATATATGAAACAGGTGGTTTATTTATGCTATCCTGGGTTTAATTTTGACAGGCCTACTCCTGTCTGGTGCCCGAACAAGTTGATTTAAGACAAGTTATTTAATTGTTGAGTTAAATTGTGTTTCTGGGGCCCACCATTGTTACAACTTCATCAAGCTAAAAGGGGAAAAAAGGTCATCTCTAATAATTTTGCTTTTTATTATTTTATTTTTTATCAAGTATTTTTGATGAATAATGATCCCCTTATGCGGGATTCCCTTCACAAAATATAATCACAGCCACATTCAGCTATACTCTCTGAAAATAAAAGTGTGACACTGAAATCAGAATATTGTTTCCTAAATTAAATCATTAAATATTAAGTATTACATATACTTGCTTTCTTTTTATTTAAAAAAGAAAAAACTTGAGCATCTAACACCTGCACTCTCTATTCTAGGCCTGTTTCTATTGTAACTACTTGTTTTCTTTTTATTTATTATAAAAACCTTGAACCTCTAACACTAACACTCTCTATTCTATTTCTATTCTACCCACTTTTTATTTTATTTTTATGTTTTATTTTATTTATTGATAAATGACCCTCTAACACACATCTATTTGTTTTCTTTTTATTTATTATAAAAACCTTGAACCTGTAACCCTAACACTCTATTCTATTTCTATTCTACCCACTTTTTATTTTATTTTTATTTTTATTTTTATTTTTATTTTATTTATTGATAAATGACCCTCTAACGCACATCTATTTGTCTTCTTTTTATTTATTATAGAAACCTTGAATCTCTAACACTAACACTCTCTATTCTATTTCTATTCTACCCACTTTTTATTTTATTTTTATTTTATTTTTTATTTTATTTATTGATAAATGACCCTCTAACACACATCTATTGTTTTCTTTTTATTTATTATAAAAAATGACCTTCTAACACTAGCATTCTCTATTCTTTTTCCATTCTGTCTACTTGTTTTCTTTTTATTTATTATAAAAACCTTGAACCCCTAACACTAACACTCTCTATTCTATTTCTGTTCTACCCACTTTTTATTAATTTTTTTATTTAATTTTATTTATTGATAAAATGACCCTCTAACACACATCTATTTGTTTTCTTTTGATTTATTATTAAAAAAATGAACCTTTATAAAAAAACTGACCTTCTAACACTAGCATTCTCTATTCTTTTTCCATTCTGCGTGTAGTCTGACATGTTTCTTGTCCATGACACAACAAGATTTTAGGAGTCAAAATCGTGTAATCTGACACAGTGACTATTGTGACCGACAAAAATATCGTGTAGTCTGAACCCAGCATAAGACCTTCGTTCATCTTCGGAACACAAATGAAGATATTTTTGATGAGCTTTCTAACCTTTCATAGAGAGCAATGCAACTGAAATGTAATAAGGACGTCAGTAAAATAGTCCACATTACATCAATTTTACGAAGCTACAAGAATATTTTTTTTTATTTTATTTAAAAATAACGTCTTTATTCAACAGTTCTTCTCCAAGTTACCGTCTTCTGCCATTATGGAGAGTCTCATGACGCATGCATGTGCTGCTGCTATGTAGAACATGTTTACAAGCAGAGAAATCACTTGTAGAAGAAGAATTGTTGAATTAAGTCGTTATTTTTGTTTAGTTTGCGCACAAAAAGTATTCTCGTAGCTTCATAAAATTACAGTTGGACCACTGATGTCACATGGACTATTTTAACAATACCCTTATACGTTTCTGGGTCTGGGAACATTTCAGTTAAATATTGCTTTCTAAGGAGGGTCAGAAAGCTCTCGGATTTCCTCAAAAATACCTTAATTAGTGTTCCGAAGATGAATGAAGGTCTTCCGGGTTTGGAACGACACGATGGTGAGTGATTAATGACAGAATTTTCATTTTTGGGTGAACTAACCCTTTAAATGCATAGTTCACCCATAAATGATTATTCTGTCAACATGTATGACTTTATTTCTTCTTAAACACTAAAGGAGATATTTGTAATGCTGTGCTGCATGGTCGCTCTTTTCCATGACATTACAATGAACAAGAAATGCAGTTTTCAAGCTTCAAAAAGAATGCAAAAGCACCATAAAGGTTTCATAAGAGTAGCCCATATGACGCATTGTGTTACAAATCTTCTGAAGTTAAATAGCAGCATTGGATGGGGAAAACACTGAAAAGTCGTTAATCACTCATCATTTTCAGCTCATTGAGCTGGTATATAGAGGTTGCAAACAAATCATCCGGTCAAAGAACCGAATCCGTTTGATTCATAAACGAATCATCATGATCGAATGAATCAGACTTGGCTTCTCTCAGGAAATGATGTCTTACCAAATGTCTGTTTTGAACATTCAGTTCTTCAGTTTCTGTTCATTGTAACTGCATAGAAATGGTTTATTTGTGAGGGTGAGTAAACTGACTGAATTCTCATTTCTGGGTGATTTATTCTTTTAAGTGGACAAAATTCGGTTTATAATTTGTGTCTGTGGAGAATGCATCAAATTATCACCTAGAGATTAACCTGTTATCCTGCCTGTTACACTTATAGATTATATTATATTATATTAGAAACCTAATTATCCTCACATTAATGGAAAAATGACATACACTGCTCTGGGAAATGCAGCTGCAGATTCTCCTGGTTCCCTATTATTCCTTGAGCTTCACACCACATGATTTTAAGATGACCATGATTTCCCAGGTCACATACAGTATGTATGCTAAGAGATTAAACTCACTGAATAGAAGGTTCTCCACAGAATGATTATTTTATGTCTGAACTGTCTCTAACTCTTGACCCAGGGCGAGGGACTGATGGAAAGCTCACTACTGATTTCATCTGAAGCGTTGGAAGGCCAGTGCCACATATTAGAACGTCTCAAAGGTCACTTCAGTCATCCGATGGAGGGCATCTCACTGTCAGATACTCCTCCACCCACAGACGAATCTCTGTTACCTCTCTCCTCTTACCAAGATATGCAGCTGCTCACACTATTGTTCTGAAAGATGGACGAGAATTACCATTTCCCAGCCATGGGATGATGCTAATGTTTTTTTTTTTTTTTTATAACAGTTTAAGATTTTTTAAACTTGAACCTTAAAGAAGCTGTGTTTCAGTAAGAGTTTATGGGAGGACTTACAGTATGATGGGTGCTGTTTGCATTGGAAGCATCGTCTGATTCAGTGGACATTGGGCTTTCAGTGTATTTTTGTCAAAGAGGTGATTTCACTGTTTAGTGGAAGAAACCGCTTTTAGGATGAGCACTGCAGAAATAAAAAAAACAAACAAAAAAAAACATATTTTGCTAATGGCAGACATCTGTGTTTCTCCGCTCTTGAAAAGCACCAGACCCAGCAGACCTTACTCAGGAATTGTTAAGAACTTACAGCGTAAAACAGTGTTAACATTTACTTTTGAGGTATGTGTAATGTTTTTAAGGTAATGTAGAGCACTGGCCTTATTTTGTGCATAAATCCCAAGCCGCTGGAAATTCTCAAAGGCAGCTCATGTTGAAGTAGCCCTTCTACTATAAATATGAATCAGCACAACTATTCTCAACTTTGATAATAACCAGAAAGGTTTCTTGAGCAGCAAATCAGCACATTAGAATGATTTCTGAGGGATCATGTGACACTGAAGACTCGAGTGATGATTCTGAAAATTCAGCTTTGATCACAGGAATAAATTACAATATAAACATATATACAATATAAATTAAAATATATTCGCATAGAAAACAGCTATTTTAGATTGTAATAATTTTACAATTTTTAGTGTATTTTTGATTAAATAAATGCAGCCTTGCTGAGCAGAAGAGACTTCTTTCGAAAACATAAAAAAAAAAAAAAATCTAAATATGGAAAGGTAGTGTATAAACTATGCAAATGTATATGTTTTGTTTGCATGTCTTTTACCCTGCTCTAGTGTACATGCAGATGTAAATAAACACCTAACATGAATGTTTGATTCCATTATCAGTAACTCTAAAGCAACCAAACATGCTTTCTGTACTATAATGTAAATGTAAAAAGAGCAGACTGCAAACCAAATGATAGATCTCTCTTTGAATGACACAGTCTTGCAGAAAAACAGCTGTTAAGGCTGAATATGAACGTTTCCAGCCCCCCACTGCATTCATCCTAGTGTCTGCACCAGCAAACCCTCCCCATTAGCGTCCTCGAGACGAGCCGTGGCGTGAATGAAAGCTACGCTTAAATGATGCTCTTTTACACTCGCCGTGTGTGTGTGATTTCATCTCCCGTCTCTCTTATCTATTTCAAGATGTGCCAATGCGTCATTCTCTAGGACATGCTGGCCTATTAACCCTCATCGAAGGACATCTTTTGTATATTACATACCTGTCGCACATTATCTGTTGACAGAGCTTTGTTGTGGCTTGTTTTGCGGTTGATTTGTGTCTGTTATGAAATTACTGTCACTGGAAACATGAGTGGAGGATCAGTGTTTCTCAGCGCTGGTCCTGGAGACGCTCAACGCTGTCAACCTTCTCCATTCATTTCAGCTTCTTGAGTTTCTTCTCTAAATGATGAATCAAATGTGTTTGATTAGAGAGAGACATACCAAAATGTGCTTGCAGTGTTGTCTAATGTAGACTATAACATGGTATTTACTAAGATAGTGAGAGTTCTTGATATCTTGTGTTGTGTTCCGGATTTTAATTGATGTTAATTAATTAACGGTGATGTTGTTACATTGGACTAAAACTTACTGACAGAGCAGAAAAACTTTGTACCTTTCCTGGATTTTTTTTTTGCCCCACTTGAGGTGTTCCCACTCAAAAGTGACCGGACTGCAAAAAACGCTTATCAATTTCTTGTTATGCTATATTATAACCAAATATTTATTTAAATCTTTTTGATTATAGGCCTCACTGAGGTCCATAAGCTCAGATCAGCGAGGCCTACGATCAGTCAGTTCCAAAATGAAATCCAAAACCTGTGCTAAATGAAAGAAAACAAGTTGACAAAAAGAGTAAATCCAAGATTTGGTGATAATATAGCATAATGAAAGATTTACAAGCAATTTTAAAAGGCTGGAAAACATTCTGCCGTCATTGATTCTCTCGAATGTCTTTCAAATCTGTATGACTTTACATGTACATTTATGTAATTATCCAAAGCATTCAAGGCACACATTTACATTTGATCAGTTCTTGCTTTCCCTGGGAATCGGGCCCAGGAAACCCAGGTATTTCAAGTGCTGTGATCTACTGTCTGAGCTACAGGAAATCTTTCTGAAAATCAAAAGAAGTATTCTGAAAACTGTTTTTCTCCATAGAATGAAAGTCACTGGAGCCCAAAATAACATTGTACTCCACTGACTTCCACACTGTAAAAACAAATCCATAAAATTTACGGTAAAAAACCGGCAGCTGTGGTTGCCGGAAAATTAATGTCCAATACATGTAATGTCCAATACAGTTTTTCACCGTATATAGTAGGGGAATTTACTGTTAACCATTTAACAGGTTTTTACTGTAACATTTTTACAGTCTTTTACCGTTAAATTCACGGTAATCTTTTACAGTGCATTGTATGGACAAAAAAACAGCAAGAGATTTTTCAAAATAAGGTTTGGAACAACATGAGGGTGAGGAAAACGATGACAGAATGTTCATTTTTAGGGCAACTATCTCTTATAAGTGAACATATCTACCTTCAAATGTTTTTTCAGGGGCTAGAAATGGACGCAGGCCTAATGAACACATCAATGGAAAAAGGAAAACATAATCTTGCACAGTTTTTTTCATTTCTGAGGACAAGATGAATGAGCATTAAGTAGTTTTCAGGGCTGATAAAAAGCAGTCTTGACCTTGAGATGAAGGTCTAGCTGAAGTGAACCATGAGTTTTATTCCTCGGTCTGTCAGGAAGCAATGGTTTGTTAAAGATTTAAAGACAATCTTTTGTATGAGAGATCCTGACAAATTGTTTAAAGGATTAAATTATCTTGCAGAATCCTTATGGAGGATTTTCCACTCTTACGGCTTTGCGACAAGCCTGAGGACAGAAATTCTCCTCTTAGTCGTACTGCAGAAGGAGTGTGTGAAGTTTCTTAAACTTGAACCTGAGGCCAAAGATAAATCTGAGTCGCTGTGAAGGCAGTCTCCTACTTTTAAGAATAGAGTGAAGTACAAGGACTCTTTTAAGCCAGTGCACAACGTTTTTGAATTTGGGAATTAATCCTCCTTTTAAAGCAAAATTGGGAAGTGAGCTGCAGCGCTGATGTAGCTGTAGATGCGCAGCCAGTGGGCTGGAGTCGGACCTGTTTTCAGCCGTTCTGCTATCTCTGAGGCGATATCTGTTTGCTTGACCTTGATGAATGACTGAATCCCTGTAATCTGTTTTCGTTTGTTCCTCTTCTTTCAGCGTTGTTGCTTGTTCCCTGCCTCGCATCCATGCGCCCATGTAAGGCACAGTCTGATGAAAACCTGCGCACTTTAAAACTCTCCAGTGTGTTCCTCGTCTACCCATATAATACCACAAGACTAGCGGAAATGGCTGTTTACCTCTCCAGGGATTTCTGAGAGCTTTAGCTTTAACCTGATAGACTTTACAACTTTTTGCTCATATTGACCTTGTTTATCCATCTTCTCATATTTGGGCAATTTCAAGCATGAAATACCACTTGATACTGTCCATCTTTCAAGTAACAGTTTTGCTTCTGGCTGCTGCTTTTGTCTTTTAGGACTGTTTCATAAAATCCTACTTTGTGCAGATATGTATTTCCCTTTATACTGTTTATGTAAACATAACAGTGCATATTTTATGTAAAGAACCCATTGACCCATAAATATGTGCAATAACATGCCATAGGCTGAACAGAAATGTGACGATCATGCTTTCTAATTGTCTGTTGAATTTTTATGGTTTCTTGCTCTTGGCAGCAAATAATTCACAGAATGTTGTGGCACAAACTGTGCTTTATTCTTGCAAATTATTACATGTAGCCTCGGTCATATCGATCTCTCTCTCTCTCTCTCTCTATCTATAACAATTAACAATTACATTAACAATGTAATCAATATTCTATTTATTAAGTAAGTACGTAGTTTTTTCTTCTAATTTTTCAAGTCATTCATCAAAGCTCTGTAAATATTGGTCAAACACCCACATACCATGTTTTCAGGCCATTTAAGTCTTATTTTGGCGTAACAAAGTGGTTATAAGTGTGTGAGTTGTTTACTTTTTAAATTAGTCTTCCCATTATCTCCATTGTATTGTTCATTTAGACTCATGAACGCGCACGAACACAAGAGAATTTATCGCATGAACCAGTCACAGCCGAATCATATCACGATTGAGGCATTGCCTCCTCTCACGTGTGCAAGGGAAACAGGTCAATTTAGCTCAAAGGGAATTATTTTTGATTTTATAGGGAATTTGGACAGAATCTGTTTTATGGCTGATCACTGAGTCGGCCAGCGATTCATTGAACGAGCCGTATAACATCAACTCTGCAATGGATATTAAAATCCAAAATATAGTGAAAACTATTAATTAGCACAGTAACAAGACCGACAGTTTAAGACATTAACTTGTAAGCACAAAACACAAGATACTTCTCTTTTCAATATAAATAAGACTTTATTGGATACATCTAAGACAATATAAACTAATCTAACACATAAACATGCACTCACACAAGTTGCAGGAAGATAGAACGTGAGGAAAGAATGAGTTTAAGAGAGTGAAAATGTGAAATCCCAAGTTTATAGCAATATGTGCAATTGCTTAGACCTGAACAACCATCAATCATTTAATTAACCCTCGCATTGAGTTCCTCAATGAGGCTAAAATTGATATTAAATGCACCAGTTCAGCTAGAATCTGGAGGTTGCTTGTTTAGGGGGTTCCCTTGTTGTCTTCATTGCAGAAAGGGTTTCCCAAGTTTGTTGATTGGCTGGAAGTCCAGTTGTCGTTCGAAGTGACGTCTTGGGAAGCCAATGGTTGGGCGTTAGCTGAAGATGCAGAGTTGTGGGCTGCCAGAAGTTTTGATGCGAGCACAGTCAGAGTTGGACTCGGAGACACAGCTTTATGGCAAAACTTAACTCAGAATGCGAAACTCTCAACGGAAAAGAAAATAAATTAAAGTAAAAGCCAAAAAGAAAAGTGACTAGACTAGATGGCGTATCTCGTCACGGATTTAGAGGAGCAGCTGGCATGTAAGCCAGAGCACGCTCAAAGAGCGCTAGAAAACAGTGGCAAAAAGGCTAAGAGCCGAATTTGATGTTGTCCTGAGTTTTTAAACTGGGCTGTTGGACACATCCCAAATGGTGTCTTGACCAATTAGACATTGTCTTAGCTCGGGGTGTTGCTATGTTTCTCCTCCCAATACATAAATCATCATGTTATCTTTCAGACACATGGTCCGAATTTTCCCGCTCTTGCAGAGTATAATTTGGACATGATTTCTATAACAAGAATACAATACATTTTACAAAGTATTGATTGATAGAAACATTTAAAGCATGAATTTTCAAACTCATACATACCCAACATGAATATAACCTATAAACTATTCAATAGTTATTCAAAAGACATACACAATGAGTGATTAGGACATGATCGTCAAATGTGTGGGTTTCATACATAATATGGAGTTATGCATAGAAATTATTAGTTGCTCATAAGTCCTTTTAGCATCATTTAGGTGCATATATACATGTAAAGGCAGTTTCTGTGCCATTCTGTGAACGTGACGACATGTTCTGTGAAGACCAAAGGTCAAAAGGGTTTAGAATGAATCTCAGTCTGGTCTTTGTCTGCTAGGTGGGGGAAATCAATCTGAGGAAGTCTTTAGCTCGTGATTTCTATCATGGATTTACATGTGATGGCCATGCTGTGCATTAATTGACCATTAATCTTGGTTACTTGCCCCAAATTTGACAAACTCCTTCCTGAGTTGGAATTGTCCATAAGTGTTCTTTTGTTTTAATGCTGTGAGAATACTCAAAGCTGCTAGTTGGTGGACTTGCTTCAGACTCCAGGTTATCGTGGACAGATTTATGACGTCTTGTTATCCTGGGCCTCTTTGTGGAATTTGGCTCTTTGGGTGGTTTCAACCATGTTCTGATCGAATCTTAAATTGTCTGATTCGCTCTGATACCCTACACATGACTTTCCCCCATTCACTCTCAATTACCCCCCACCAAACTCACTGCATGCTTTAGGGGGTCTGTTAAAACTCAGTGGGCTCAGGGGAGGCAAGAGAGACGCGGACTTGCACTGTAACTTTACCTGCTGGTGTCGCTGTTGGACAATTTTTATTTAGAAAAACGTGTAATTTATACACTTTTTAATGTTGTATTATGTCATATTGGTTTGTAATGTTTCTGCTGCTCATTACTGCAAATAAGCAAGTGATCATCTGCCAGAGATTACATGGAAATATTTGACCTCAGGATGCTGGAATTGACCAATCTAAGTCAAGTATTCCAGAGAGCCAGTAATAAACAATGTTATCTGGCCTTTTCTTTCAGCTGAATATCTCTCTGAACTGATATCTCTGAACGTCCATTTCATGCAGAGGGTTTCTGTAAGCCAATTTCATCACATTTGTTCAG
>NW_015548217.1:2271841-2303106 GCF_001515605.1 Sinocyclocheilus anshuiensis | reverse complement strand
ATGCTTTGCATCTCTTTGACCATTAATCTTGGTTACTTGCCCCAAATTTGACAAACTCCTTCCTGAGTTGGAATTGTCCATAAGTGTTCTTTTGTTTTAATGCTGTGAGAATACTCAAAGCTGCTAGTTGGTGGACTTGCTTCAGACTCCAGGTTATCGTGGACAGATTTATGACGTCTTGTTATCCTGGGCCTCTTTGTGGAATTTGGCTCTTTGGGTGGTTTCAACCATGTTCTGATCGAATCTTAAATTGTCTGATTCGCTCTGATACCCTACACATGACTTTCCCCCATTCACTCTCAATTACCCCCCACCAAACTCACTGCATGCTTTAGGGGGTCTGTTAAAACTCAGTGGGCTCAGGGGAGGCAAGAGAGACGCGGACTTGCACTGTAACTTTACCTGCTGGTGTCGCTGTTGGACAATTTTTATTTAGAAAAACGTGTAATTTATACACTTTTTAATGTTGTATTATGTCATATTGGTTTGTAATGTTTCTGCTGCTCATTACTGCAAATAAGCAAGTGATCATCTGCCAGAGATTACATGGAAATATTTGACCTCAGGATGCTGGAATTGACCAATCTAAGTCAAGTATTCCAGAGAGCCAGTAATAAACAATGTTATCTGGCCTTTTCTTTCAGCTGAATATCTCTCTGAACTGATATCTCTGAACGTCCATTTCATGCAGAGGGTTTCTGTAAGCCAATTTCATCACATTTGTTCAGCAGGAAAAGCGAGATACAAAAGTGCTTTTTGATGGAATTTTCTCATAGGCCACAAAGTGTGACCAGAGATGGGTAATAGATTTTTTTATTTCAGCATTATTTTTTTAAAACAAGCAAAATTGAAGTTGAAATTGACTGTGACTTGACTTGTCTGTAGAAAAGAGTCACATGTTAGTAATATCCCCTTCTGTGTTCAGCAATAAAAAAAAAAATCATTATATTGTTTCAATAATAAGGAATTCATTTATTCAAAATCTACTTGGCTTAATTAAGACTTCATATATTTAAACAATATAAAGATGACAATTATACTACACGATGTGATTACTGTATAATTACTTTGAAGAGACCTATAGTTTTGTATTTACGCCATCAACAATTACCGAATCCTAAACTAGGAATATATAATGAGGGACTATCACTGAATGACTGGGGTTTTCAGCAGATGGATGTTTGAAGACCACAGTTTGTCTTGAACGTTTCAGAAGAATTTTAAAGCACTGCTGAACTGCTTTAATTAATAAGCTTCATTGCTATGGAAATAAGCTCTGCTACGTGCTGATTATTGACTGATTAAAAAACTTGTCTTTCAGGAGGCTTGGCAGGCCACCATATTCATGCCCGAGCCGTGTAACTTAGCTTCCTTGAGAAATTACCCATAGCTTGGCGCAAGGTCAAGATGAAAATGATCTGCCATTCGCATTTCATCAGCGATCGCTGCTAGTCACCTCAGGCTAGGAAGCTCTTCAGTGCCCCGCTAAAGTCATTACAATGCAACTAAAGCAAAGAACACCTCTGTAAATAACCACAGAAACACCTGATACACAATCAAATGAGCCCATGATGGCTCCCCTGAATAGCTCTGAATTACTTTGCACTCGCTCACACCCCAGAAGCTTCAACGTTGATCGTACAGCTGGGTGTATCGTATCGTTCCTAATGCTCATTCAGCGTTCTCTTTTAAAGCTCTTGTGTGACGGTGAGATCAGATTAAACCAAGACAGTTTGGCGCTAATGGCGCTCTTTTTGCACTCTGCAAATGTAATGTTTCCACTCCAAAGCTGCCTATTTCACACTCCTGTCTGTAATCCTGGAGCTGAAATAGGAACATACTTGTGAGGATGCTGTGGAAGAAGAAATGGCACATTACTTTTGTTCCTGCATGCTATAATAAATTAAAGTATGAGGTAGCACCTTACGCTTCTTATGTCAACCGCTGTGTCTGAGAGCTTAGGCTGCTGACTTGTTGCCTCGCTGCCTTATCAGACAATGACTTTGCAGGCAGCGGTTGCGCATGAAGGCACCTCACGTAACTGATTTTGGACAGGCTTCCGAGGCAGCTCAACGGTTTAATGATCTACAATGAAATAGAGTGAGATTTGGTCATAATTAAACTAGTATTTAATTACTATAATACTGATTTCTCACTAGAAGTAACATGAAAAGTGGAAAATGTTGGTCAGAATCATACATTCACACACTGGGTAGATTACTTGCGAATTGTAGTCTGTTACTGATTCCAAATTGCATGCCAAATATTGTAGTTAGTAATGTAATCCATTGCATCACACATTTTAGGTAATATAATCAGACTACTTTTAGATTACCTTTAGAATACTTGTGACCTTACTCATCTATCACATTAATTTAAATAGGATAATCTTGTACCATATTGATATAAAATAATGAGTTTAATTAAAAGCTAATAATGAATTAAATCATAAAAATGTGAAAAAATTATAAAATTATAATAATAAAATACAAATAACAACAATCAAAATGCTTGTCATGTGACCATTAACCAATGTCAGAGAACCGTGAACATGCAAATTTGTTTGTAAATTATTAACTCAATACCTTAAAAGCTCACTGATAATTCAAATAAAAATGAATGGGTTCATCAGTAGCTGATGCAATGTGGAAATGTTGATAAAACACTTCTTAAAATTGAACTGATTTCTGTAAATCCAGTGATCAAATGCTGTTTGGCCTCTCACTTTTCAGTGTAATTATATCCATCTGACTAGTGACTGGTCTTTGTGTGAATGTCCACAAAACTGGAAGACTTTCTAAATGTATATAAGCAGTAGGCAAGTTTACAAAGGAATAAGAATTAGGGAGAATTTATGAAATTATTGCTATTGTGTGATTAATATGTAGTCATGTAATCTATAAAAAGTAAATGTAATATGATAGCGGGTATTTTAAAATGTAATATAATCTAATTACAAGTTCTTCGTTTTTTGGAATCTGATTACATAATCCAGATTACATGTAATCAATTTCTACCCAGCACTGCATACACACTATCCACCAAACACATTTTTTTTTTTTTTAGCTCAACCATCACAGAATGGAACATGTGGGATTGTGGGATATCAAAGGCAGCGAAGGATACATCTGTGCTGCCTTCAAAAATCCATAATCAGATGAAAGTATCTCAAGAGATAGGAAGTGAAGCAGACATTGGATTCAGATATGATGCCTTGGAATGCATCCACCGAAGGCCGCATTTTTCAACTTTCGGACACCTAACATCTAACCATCTAAACCTAACCCTATTTTTATTATCTATTTATCTTTCTTTCTCAGAAAAGTAAATGTTAATCATTTCCCAAGTAAACCATAATAAATTAGTTTGGGGATTGATGGGATGACATTTGTGTTTATTTATTTATTTATTTTTTTGCTAACTATTTTTTGCTTCTCAATGCCCAGGGTAATTTATTAGAGTTTATTTGAGCACTCTTTGGTAATGATTCTTGTTTATTTTTCTAAGAAAAGCCCTATCTGTCATTGTCAGACATCCAGTGCTCCGTACACTTAAAGAAACGCTCTGTGCTTTTTCACAAGGGGAACATCAGTCATTGTGTTATTTGACAGAATTGTTCTCAGATTTAAGAATGAAAGCAAATCACTGTTTTAAGTTAGTGTTTTTAAGAAAACAATATAGTTCAGTATGTTGCTTCAGAAAGTTCCAATATTGTTGTGAATCATAAAAATGTGTCACAGTATTCTTGAACAAATTCATTACAGCAGTGTCTTTGTTTTTTCTCCCTTAGTTTCCACACACACAAACACTAAAACACACACACCACATTTATTTCTTTAAATGGTGACATACAGTTTCTGTGACGGGTGATCTTACTTAAATAAGGCTTGAAACTGATTACCATAAACATTTAAATAAACAAATCTGGCTCAAGGAAAGTAGACTAGAAATTGCATGTCTTTCTCTATCGAAGTACTTTGTCATTAAATTCGCCTAATGCAATCTTCTCAAAGAGTAAACATGACCAGTTTAAGTAGCAGATTTAGCTTTCTTTTTCTACATATGACAGAGGTCCCATTACACACACGCTAATACTTTAGCACACTTGATTTAATCGAGTAGGGTAAGAAGATGACACACTACTTAATTTTTTTCTCTTGATCATTGATGATGACAAAATCTAAAGCTGTGCCATTATACCCCAGTGCTGTGAGCTATAACAACTAAATTAGCAAGCAATTTTATTTGTTTCCTGTAATAACACATTAGCTGATGGATCATTATTCTGTACAGGCTAAACGTACGTCTAAATGTGTTGCTGTGTTAAAGTGAATGCAGATTGTTCTTCATCTTCAGCAATCTTACTCTACCTGTCTTAACGTGAGTTCCTAAATGGACTCTAAGCATGAAAGTGATTTATTAAATGCCACAGCACAGAGTCGCTTTGACATTTCACAGATTTTATTCGAGCTGTTTTTATTCGGTTTGTTTATGAATATGTTGTAGTGCGTTTTAATAAATCATATTTGGTAAAACCAATGGGAGGGATTCTCTAGAGAGCGACAACGTTAGTAATGAGAAGAAAAGCCAATCAGCCATAGAACATTGATGCTCCAGTCAGGAGCTCGAAATTAAAGAGCTAAACGATGCGTGCACTAAATTTCCCCCGAATCTCCAGGGCTCTCCTCTGCTGACTGGAATCAAACTTCTCTCCGAGAGCCCCATCTGCCTGAGACGTGCGTAACGGCTCGGCTACGAGAGGAAACTTTCTTCCTGACTCCAGTGTTGTCGGACAGCTCGAGCTGTCTGGTCTCATCTGTGAGAGTGAGAATAGGGAGAAATTATCCTGAACGCTTGTACCATCCTCACCGTCTCCAAGTCCTGACAGCCCAGTAAAGCTCCTACAACACATCCTTCTTAAAGAGCTGCTGGCCGTTACACAACAGACTGTGATAACTGGCATCTAAGCCCACAGGAGCGTATAATAATATATTTTCCAAAAGCTGTATAGTCTAGTGTTCTGTTTTTTTTTTTTGCCAGCCGGAGTCTAAGTGTGGGTGTTGAGAAAACTAGTGGTGTATTATGTTTGTAATAGAGAGAGAATGAGGTTTTAAATGTTGTTAGTATGTATATTCTTTAGAACAGCAGAGATAGAGAGAGTTATACATCATAGCCAATTAAAGTGTTTATCATATCACCACCTGTTTATAGGCGTCGTGTGTGTAGGCAGTGTTTGCTCTTCCTCCACTGAATAAAAGGCAAGATCTGCATAAGTTAAAAAGGTTTCATCATTTCTGAGTTAAGTGTCAGTTCACGTTATGTAAAATGTCTCAGTTGCATCATCTTCTTTTTGAAAAAAAACAAAAAAAAAACCCAAGGCCTTTACGTTATAAATCTTATTTTATTGCTGCTGGGGCTCGACCAAATCCCATGCTTAACTTTGCCAGAAGGTGCCATAGTGAACACTAAAAGAGTGAATTATTCTTTATGCATATAATTTTATGCTATAATTAAAATGTTTTATGCATTTGTTTCCAAAGTAGAAAGTTTATGACAGATCAATGTAGTCCTGTTCATTCAATAATGAAGAGTGTAACCTTTAATTATTCAATAAAACAATGAAAACTGAAGGTATATATGCAGTTTTTATTGTGTTTCTCTTCAGGTTTTCCATAATGAAAAAAACAACAACTTTACTAACATTGTTGGCTCCTTTATTAGACAAAAGCATCTACTAGTACTACCAGTAAATGTTAATTTTTCTGTGCCAGTTTTAACATTATTAAGTGCCAACATTTGGCAACAATACTGATAAACCATCACATTATATAGTGGGGGTGGATTTCTGGTTTTAAATAAAAAATAAGGGGGCGAAATAAAGAAAACCAGTGCACTACTGACTCTCTAAGCAAACAAAACATTGGCTAAATTCAGAATACTAGCATATTACTCTGTTACATATGATGGTATGCTGTTGTGAATTCATCCATTGTGAGTTTTTTTTTCTCCAGTACACTGCAGGATTAAAGTACATATTTGCATGTAGTGTGCATATTTACCTTTATTCATCAGTCTGATAGCTGCAGTTGTATTATGTATAAAATTAACCAGTGCTGATGTTGCTATCGCCTGTACAGCCTAGATAAATGTAATATTAAAAAGTGCTATGATTCAGAGTTCATGAATAATACAGCGTTGAGAGGTCTGCTAACTCTCCTGAACGCTTTAAGAAACATCCAATTGTATTTGCATACTTGACGCCAGTCAGCGTGAGAACTTTGCAGAAGGAAAATAAAAATATGTCACAGTTGCACAGAGCGAAGCCATCTTTGGAAAGGAACTTTCATGTATATATTTTTATTTTTCACATATAAACAAACCACAGATATAAACTGTGCGGGATTTGTGCAAGTTAAGATTTCTTAGTTTTTTGAGGTTTCTGATGACTCGTGTTTGTCAATCTGTAGCTTCATTAAAGTTTGCTGGAACAAACAAGGTGACCGACACCATGAGCGCTTTGAAACGCATCAGCAAGAAAAGCAATAAGCAACTAGGCTGTCTAACAAAAGAAAAAACACAACATCATTCCCGTGCCAAGACATTAAACCCAAAGCATTGGATTTTTGTGTTTTGTCCAATAAAAACAGATGGTCGGATTTGGCAGTCTAAGTAAGGTGGCTAATAAATTCCTCCTCAATTGATTCGACCATTTTTCACATATTGTCGGAGAAGCATATGAAGGGGAACCAAGACGTATGGAGAAAATGCCAAAGCGAGCTTTACGGTGGTAATTTGTTTGGAGCCATCTGTTTTCATTAGAGGTGTTGCAGTCACGAGTTCAACTGAACCTGGAAGGAAATTCCGAAGTAAGAAAAGTGTTATTTAAATCACACCACAGAGCTCGTGAAGTACTAAACCTAAATTCCTACAGCCCACTTCATGTACCAACCATTTGTGCACATACTTTGAAAGCAGACGTTTGTCTTTGCCTTAAATGTCCTTAAAGTCGGAATGACGTTGTGATCGGAGTGCACAAAACAAAAAAATAAAAAAAATCTAGGGCTGGACTTGAACTGGAATTGATGGATTGTTGACTCATTGTCATTTGTTAATTGCTGTGATCTCATGCGAGCGACAGGTTATTAGACGGGAAGAGTATTGTCCCGTCCTCGCACCGGTGCAAACGTCATCAGAAGTTGCGAAGGGAAGTTAATTCAGTGTTGCCAACTAATTTTCAGGGGAAGTTGCTAAAGGAAGGTCGATTTGTTGCTAAACGTTGCTAAACGACGTTGTGATGTAACAGGCATGTTGTTGGCTTAGATGCAGTGATACTAGTCTTCTACCACGCTACAATCCATCACACTCCCTAAGGTCGCAAAACCTTTACCTAGGATAGCAAAGTCCATGCACTAAAGGAGGTAGAGCTTTTTTGCATTTGGCTCCCAAACTCTGGAATAGCCTTCCTGATAACTTTCGGGGTTCAGACACACTCTCTCTGTTTAAATCTAGATTAAAGACACATCTCTTTGGCCAAGCATTCAAATAATGCATCTCATAATCTTTTACTGCAGTTATATCTGATCAAATGCACATTATTATTCTTTAGCTTGGGTTAAACAAATCAATTTTGCTTGGTTGGAACAGCAGCTAAGCTAATTATGTCTCTATTTGTTTCTCTGTTTTTGCTGGGATTGACATCCCGTGGTAACTAGGATTTACACAAGCTTCAGTCTGGATCCAGAACACCTGAGAAGAGATGATGCCAACCCCTCAAGAGGACCTCAGATGATGCCAACCCTGAAACAACATACAGAACTACCAAATGTTGCTATAAGTTTGATTGCATCATATAATAATTGCTGTTAATAGTGTTCATCGTCTGTTGGATTATGTCTTTAATTGATTTTTCCGTACATTTCAGCCATATGTACATTAACTGACAGTCACCACTGATAAGCTACCACTAAATATTGTAGAAACTTAATTTGCTGTAAAGTCGCTTTGCAACGATTTATATCGTGAAAAGCGCTATACAAATAAACTTTAATTGAATTGATGTCATAGCACGATGACGTCATTATGACGTCATCACGACGCAAAAATCACTACATTAAATCTCAGCAAAAAATATAGTTTTATATGTTAATATAGATTTGTTCGTAAAATAATATAAAAGCATAATATAATGTTAAAATATAAATAACAATTTTTATATACAACATTGAATTATTGAACACTTTTGAACGATTGAATTTTTGAACGATTACAAGTTTTTTTATTAGCTAGTAAACTAGTAAAACTACACATTCTGAACAATTATAGTTTTAAGCAGTGTATTAGTAGTCAGTATGCTACACTCAATTCACAGGTTTTTACCTGCATTTTAAATTATGCATTGTATTTAGTGTTTTCGGGTTACAGGGTTACAACGGATAATGGATAATGGATAATGTCCTGGAAAATTACTAGTACCTTTGCCATTTTTCTAGATATGTTTCTTACAGTGTATTAACTGATCAACAATCACAGGTACAAGCTACTAATAAGGTGTATCATAAATGAACAATTATTAAATTATTATTATTATTATCAAATTGAACAGCTGCAAACAGCAATCAACATTCATGTGATGTGTGTACTGCTAGGCATCTTTGGTTTCCTCTTTTTGTGAAATTTAGATAGAAAATGTGTGCCTTTTTATTGTTTAAGTCACTTATCAAAAGTTGCTAAAAGTAGCCAAATAAAATTTTAAAATCAAAATTTGTTGCTAGGTACTTTTGGAAGAAAAAGTTGCTAGGGAAGTCTGAAAAATTGCTAAATTTAGATTTAATTATGAGGGCATGTGATTTTTATTTATTTATTTTTTTAATAATTATGCACACAGATATGATTTATAATAAACACTGCAACATTCCATAATTTTGAGTTCATGGTGACAAAGGTTATGTTGTTGGCTGTGAGGCTAAAATAAGCGAATGACGGACCTGAATTCGAACCGAACAGTGGAGAGTGCCGAACGAATACGGAAGAAAGTGAAACTCACATGGCAGGTGCATCATGAAGTTGGAAATGCCATCGGTTTAAAGAGTTAACGACGTGGATTCAACGAGCACTTTCTAAATGAGGATGACGTGTGCAGAAAAGTTAAAAGACTGCAGTGAGTAACAAATGAGACGGGAAACGCATCAGCTGTCGGTCATCTCAGGGACACTGATGTATGATGATATGGCTCTTTAATTATATGAAGCACTGATTAACACATGAATCTGGGTTATTTGATTACTACACAATATGAAGGAGAACAGTAACTTGTGTTATGCTATAGGCTAATTATTATTTAAGTGCATGACGTACAACTTTCGTGTATTCATAAGAAATGCAACGAAACGCCATATATCACGTGTTTGCTTGTGAAACGTTATGAGTGTTATGCTTGAATAAGAAGAGAAAGTAAGGAAAAATGTAAATATTGAAACAATAGTATGTGTAAAGTTTATTTAAATTGTATTTTGTTCACATTTGTTTACATTTAATCAGAAATAATGATGCGTCATTTTCTTTGGTTATACTTTTTCGTTTAAGGTTATCAACCGATTTTAAATCTACTTATCCACTTAAGCCAAACTGAACAGTTACTGTCTAACCTGCCAAACTACCAAATACAAGAGTTGAAACATGATTCTGGAGTTGTTCCCCGTAGTTGGCTGATGCGTTATTTTTTTAGTTAGAAGCAGAAGTTGATGTGCAAAATTACCAGATAAGTTGGCATTGGCTATTTTTAGTTTATTATTGGTCTTTTAAAAGTTGTATTGTAAGGCCTGAAGATGAAGAGGTCTTATATTAATGAGGGTACAGCGATCAGTTTGTGTCAAACCTAATGGAGCACCTGGTAAAGCGGCCCTTACTTAAACCATTAGCTTTTTGATTAAAAGTGACAGTGCGGATACGCTTTAACTCATTTAGTCTCTGACTTGTCTGGGTGCAATTGCAAAGTAATTGTACCATAGTGGATTCTGCTTCGATGAGTCACTCCAAAGGATGAGCATGAGAAGAGGAGGGAATGTGTCACATGAGCAGGACTTCTGTGCTTAATATCAGTGATTCGGCTGAGATTTGAGGTCGTGGCTCACAGACGTAAAGCTATTCAGCTCTCAGTGGTCGCTAAACAAAAATACATGATATTTCTCCATTCTTTTGTACTTGTTTTTCTGTTATTTTTGGGAGAAAAAATACATCATGCCTGAGTCTGTAAACAGGATGTGAACAGAGGCCAGAGACGCTTAAGACAGACGCAAAGAGGAGAAAATACTATAGCAGGCAGAGCAAGATCACTGTTCATGATGCTCGAAATATAGGAAGAACATAAAAAAATGAATTGGGGGTGGAGGTTTATATGAATGTATCTCTGAAGGGAACTGACTGTCTTCAGAAGTTTAGATGGAAATGGCATATTTTTCTCCTTTTACCTCCATTTAAAGTAGTATTTATTAGCGCAGCACTGCTTTGTTTACAGCAGCAACCAAGGAAACACTGTAGCTGCTGTTCCATAAATGCCACTTGCTGTCAGAGAATGAATTTGCGTTCTCATTCAGCCCGTCTGCTGTTTTTGTTTCATGCAGAAGTTTTATTTACCACCATTTTACAAAGGTAAAGTCAGACCGCTCATGCAACGTGTGTGGTATCTTTGTTTGGATCAAGATTAAAATGCAGTGGTTGCCTCTAATTAGTGATCGACCGATATTGATTTTTTATTACCGATACCGGTTATTTGCATGTTTATGTGTCCGATAACCGATATGCAGAACCGATATTTATTTACTGTTATAAAGTAAATAAATGACTGAGTGAAGTAAGAACATAGTTCACTTTGGTTTTTCCTCTTTTCAGTCATCTTTTTTTTTAAGTGTTGAAAATTAGCAATCTTTCATGTTAAATTTAATCTTTATATTACAACAATAAAAAACATTTTATTTATAAAAAGCATCAACAGCAACAACACTAATATTAACAATAAGCAAAATAAATGTAGAATTTCTAATGTTTTCAAATGGAGAAAATAAATAAAGGACAGGAGTCATAGCAACTTCATTTTAAACTACAGTTTTAGTAGGTTTATAAGCTGTTTAATAGCTACAGAGTCAAGAATAATTCACTGGATAATGTTAATTCACTGAATAATATTCTCTGGAATATTGGAATATAACAAACAAAACATCGTATTTTATTGCATTTCTCAACTGGAATGTTATATCAGAATTATTAATAATGTTTTTGTCCTTCTAGATTACTATGCTCAAACTGCGATCGCTCGCGGAGATAATAAATAATTAATTTCCATAGAGTTGTATTTATTTAGATGTTTATTAGCGAAATAATGGTTATATAGTAAATGTTAATACAATTTAGGGTGTTTTAAACAAGTGAATTTTGTTAAAAGTTACATGCGGTGGCCGTGCTGGAGCATTTCCTGAGCATCAACCGCATCAACCCGGTGAGCGAACAGCAATATAAAAGCAGCTTCGCAAGACTAATGATGAGCAAATATACAACAGAGAGAGAATTCAATTCAGTGCTTTTATTTCCAACATGCGCTCATTCATGGCTGCATATTATTTAATTCAGGCAAAGTTACGTCTTTATTGGGACAGGTCTCTATTTCTTAGAGCCAAGCTGCATAAACTACATATCAGGCATTTATGTACTGCATCTAATTTGTGCATAAATGGCTGTTATGTTAAATAAAGTTTACTAACTATAGCAACTATATCAAGTACCTGCACGCCGTTGTTGTTGTCTCGTCTCCCCTCAGACGCGCTGCAATGGCGATCCTGCGCGCAATTCTCAAAATGCCCACAAGATGGTGGCGTTTATCGGTGAATCCGATATTACAAAACCGATATCCGATTATGGTAAAATGCTTAAATATCTGGAAAAATATCGGTAAATCGATATATCGGTGGATCTCTACCTCTAATTCCAAATTATCTTTGGCCAGTTTGCTTGTTATAGAGCAAATAATAAATACATTTGCTTTAAAAAAAATCGGCAACCACCCTGATTGCACACATACATCACAGAGATGCCTATTTGACATCTGCATTTACATCTGCACCCTTTGCAAGGAGTTTGATTGACAGGCCATCTGTCCAATCATAATGCAGAATCTGCCATTTTTGTCCAACAAACAAACCAGACTGGAGAGTAGATTAATGTTGGTGGACTTGAACTTGAAAAATGGTGTTTATTGACATCTTTCTGCGGTTATTTCACTAGTAAAGAAAAGATGATCAGTCCACGTTCCACTTGAACTGAGGCACTACAGAGATCTGTCACGACACAATAAAGAGCCACAAACAGTATTTATTGTTTGAATTTCTTAAAAAAAAAGACAAAATTTGAAAGCAGAGACTTTGGTTCATACCAAAAGTAACCTGCTCTGTCTCGTCTGTCGGCACATTGTCAGTGACCTCAAATTGGAAGTACAATCTTGGCTGTCTTTTTCTATCAATTTTCAATAGGTTTATCTTGTCTTTCATAAAGGCCAAGGTCAGGGATCCTGATCTCAAAAAGGTTGGTGACCACGGCTCTAGAGAGTGTGATGTTGCTCTTATAAAACACTTCTGTAACTGTGTACATTTAGATCTGTTTCTCACACAAGCTTTAGATGACTTTGAATATAGAGTGTGAGTGAGTCGGTGTTATGATACTTTACTTTTATGGTGCTTTTGCATAATTTTTGAAGCTTGAAAGCCTCAGTCCTCATTCATTGTAATGTGTGTAAAAGGGCAGCATGAACATTCTTCAGAATTCCTCCTTTTGTGTTCCACAGAAAGAAAGTCATACATGTTTCATGACATGAGGATGAATAAATTACTGTCATTTTTTACGTTTTTTTTTTTTTGGAATGAAAAATAATTTCCTTTCCTTTCCTATCCTTTTATATTGTTTTAAAATCAGTGTAAACCTTCCCAGAAACCTTAGCATTCAGATCTGGGACATTGTGGTTTTTACTCCAGCAGTCAAGGTCATTTGTTTTTTGTTGTTTTTTCTGTATAACTTTTCCTCCTCTACCTCGAAATGATTTGATAAGACAAGAATGGGATTTGTATTGTTGTGTCAATCCTGTTTATAGCTGGAATATGCTCTGCTGTACATAAAAGAGACATTGATCCTTCAGTACAGTGCAGTGTCAGCGTTCTGCATATTTATGCAACACACAAACTGAGAGGCATGAATGTGAGGGTGTATTTCTTAAACAGGTTTGTATGCCCTATGGGTTTTCTCTTTCCTGGTGTAAACAGTTTTTTACATGTACTGTAGATCCCAAGCCCTGTCTGAATCATGCTGGAGAAGCGCTGAATATAGCGCTCGTGTTGAATCTGACAGGAATTATCCCTCTTGTTTAGCAGTGGTTCCGCATGGATGCACAGAAGGACGGCGTCAATTTAAAACGCAGCTCGGACACGACAGGTTTACTGTAGGTGGTCCACAATACATTTTAGCAAAAGTGATGTCTCACTTGTGCCATGCTTTTAATGGCTTTTCTGTGGTGGAGTGAAAAAGGTCAGAGCGTCTCGTGAGGATTGCGGACACGTGGTCCAGCTGTGTGGGGTAAATGAACATGTCCTCATGCGGAAGAGCTCGCTCTCTGGCCTCGCTGCTGGCCGGAACCTTTGATGCTCCATCCATCATCACAGTCTCAGATATGATGTATGAGCTGCCGCTTTAACACCTTTGCTGCAAGTCGATGTGCTGTCAGATCTGCTATCCTCAAGAGGTGCGAACACAGGCTTATTTGCAATAAACTGTTAGTGTGTTATAATTAATTAGGGAAAATAATTATAAGTAACTTTTCTGTTACCTGCGATCTGAGATCTGAGAAAGGAATTGTAAAGTCTGACACACAGACTAACATTCAAGGCTATAGATGAAACCAGAAACTCAGCAAAAAGATCAAGCAGCACTAGAAAATGACAAATGCATAGCTAGAGGCTGGAGGTTTGGCTGGTTGGCATGACTCAGTTTGATGATTTGACTACACAAAAACACCTTTCTGCATTGAGGATTCTGGAAAAAAAGGCTACAGAAGCAGTGAAGCACTGAAATGATAAAAAACATATTTCAGTTAATTATGTCAATCCTATGATTTGTTTAATTTAGAACTTTATATCAAATGTAATAAGCCAAAATTGTAAACCAAATCTTGTGTAAATCATATCTTGCATAGCTTCATAGGGTCTGAAGACACTTAACATTGACTGACAGCATCAGATGAGAACAAACACTTGACCTGAATTAAGCTGGATGATGGTACTGTTGTCTTCTGTAGTGCTGCTTTACAGCTGAATCACATCCTGCAGCATCAACACTAGTATTTAATTGAATCAACATTAAAGGGATAGTTCACCCAAAAATGAAAATTCTGTCATTAACTACTCACCTTCATGTCGTTCCAAACCTGTAAGACCTTTGTTCATCTTCAGAACACAATTTAAGATATTTTTGATGCATTCCGTGAACTCTCTGACCCTCCCATAGACAGCAAGGATCCTAACACGATCAAGGTCCAGAAACGTAGCAAGGAGATCATTAAAATAATCCATGTGACATCAGTGGTTCAACCGTAACTTTACGAAACTATGAGAATACTTTTTTATGCGCAAAGAAAACAAAAATAACGACTTTATTCAACAATTCGTCTCACATCCATCACATACATAAACAACGTATGCAACGTATGTACATACGTTGTTTATGTTCAGATCAAAGCGTAAACAACGTAAACAGCATATCCGCGTACGGTGCTGCTGACACATAACAGCATACGTTGTTTACGTATGTGATACTCTCCAAAATGGCCCTATAGTGTGACGCGGAGGAGACGAATTGTTGAATAAAATCGTTATTTTAGTTTTCTTTGCGCACAAAAAGTATTCTCATAGTTTCGTAAAGTTACGGTTGAACCACTGATGTCACATGGATTATTTTAACAATCTCCTTGCTACGTCTTCATCGTGTAAGGATCCTTGCTGTCTATGGGAGGGTCAGAGAGCTGCTTTACAGCGAAATTTTAACTTTCTCCATAGTTGCGTTTCAATCATTGATTCTGGTATTTGCTTGTTTATCTCTGTGAAGCTGCTTTGAAACAATCTGTATTATATAAAGTGCTACAGAAATAAATGTGACTTAACTAAAAAAGAGAGAGCATGGATATTCATGCAGACATATTGTGGAAATAATAAAAAGCATATCTGTGTATTTTTATTAATGCCAGACAACCTTTTGCAAAGCACAGTTTACATAGAGGAAACATCACCCACAGGAATATAACCAGATGTTCATCCACCTACTGTAGAAATCTCCCACTTCCTCGAAACGGACAGTTTACAGTATAGACAACACCATTCAAATGACAAATGCAATTTTACTGAACAATTCAGATGCTTTACCAAAAACAAGAGCTTCACATTTCTGCTTTTAAAGCCTCCAGAATGAAAAAAATATATATTGTATGTGATAATCTACACTGCGCCACATGCACGTTTGATAGACCTGGAACAATCCTTTAAATCTAAGCACAACAAACACGGAGAGGCAGGAGGAGGACGTTGAAAGCATTGTGTAAATAAATGATTTAACATTTCGTCTCATGCATTTCTGGCTCCAGTACAGAAGAAAGAAAAAAGAGAGGGTATCAGGCTAACATGTTCACTTCTTTGCTCATACAGCCTTAGGAAAGCTCGTCTGAACAGAAGCTGAAATATGTGCTCGTCTTAGCAGCTGTGACCCACTTAATTCATACATCCCACAGTCGACGTCAGGAAAGAGGAAAACAGTGGCAGCTGTAAAACTATTCCTCTGAGAGACTCGTGATTCATGTTAGCTCGTAGCAGTTCCTATAACTCTAATGCTATGTGGTGCTTTACGTTTCTTTGGCTCTCAGTCACTCTGATGTGATGAGTGTAGTTGGCCGAAAGGCTTTAAATAAGGGTGGACTGAGCTCTAGTGCTGTCTGTCAAAGGTGAGCTGTTTCTCCATTTGTCTTCAATCTCAAATTAGGGCCAGAAATGAATTAGAGTTGGAGTTGGAGTTTTGTATTGTGGTTGCAGTACACAAACATTCTTGTATGTTTGCACAGAGACTTAAACGTAACAAAGTGACAGCAATTCTGGAGACACAAATTTTCACAAATCCTGCTAGGTTTGCATAAAATTTCATAAATTGAATGATTCTTTTTTAAAAATCAGCATGATTAACTACATAGTTTCAGTGTCATCACATTTATTTAAAGGTGGGGTAGAAAACTTATTCGGGCCGACTAGCAAAACATTGTCGCGCCGCGCCACTCGCGTCCAGTGTAGACACGGTTTAACATTGGTTTTGCTTTGTATCACAGAACTAATCGTTGCCTGGGTTGCGTACGTATGTGTGGGGTGGAGCTATCAAAATAGGGGCGAGACCCTTTTGGGGTAGGGGCGTGTTTATTTTGGTGATTTCAAATGTCAACATTGGCTACCAGAAATCACTTACCCTGCCTTTAACACATTTAATTTTATTTGCTTGTTAATTTGACAGTAACATTCCATCACCCAAGCCTAATCGTTGCTATAATTTCGATATGTATATAATAGATAATTTATGCTCATTTAAATATACATTAAAATGTATTTTTGTTCTGTAACATTATTTTAATGTTTGTGAAAGAAGTATCTTCTGCTCACCAAGGCTGCATTTACTTGATCAAAAAAATACAGTAAAACAGTAATATTGTGAAAATATTATTAAAATTTTAAATAGCTGTTTTCTATGTGAACATGTTAAAATGTAATGTATTCCTGTGATTTAAAGCTGAATTTTCAGCATCATTACTCCAGTCTTTAGTGTCACATGATCCTTCAGAAATCATTCTGAAAACTTTTTTTTTTTTTAATCAGTGTCCATTTTCCTTTCAGCAGACTTCTGGCTCTAATCAAACACACATGAACCAGCTAATCAAGGTTTCATGATCACTCGACACTTCCAAGCCATTTTTTTTTCCCTGTGCATTGCAATGATGTAACTCGCTGCTTAACCACCATAGTACGATGCATCATTACAGAAATGAACTAGCTAGCCAAAACCGTCTCTTAGATGGTGCTGTGATGAACATGGCATCTGAGGACTAATTCACTATTTTCCCCCCAGTTGTTTTGCTTTATTCAATGTTTGATTCATTGCATGTTCCCTCTTCCGTCATACTCTGAGGTTCCCTTATGCACTGATGCACATGCTAAACTCAGGAGCATGATTAGACACCTCTGTCTAAATTGATTTACCTGTGTTTGGCTCATTCTTGTTGCTATTGAGCAAGAATCCAGATCATTCTGCCACTATGACATGAGATTGAGCAGGTAAGTTTTGAGATATACATGTATTTGATTTTGTACCAATAATTACATTTTGCATCCAAGCTAAACAGCTCAACAACAACTCACTACATTTCCTTCCACTGTTTTTTCCCCCCTTCCACATGGCGTCTAGCAAACAGGTATGATTTTGTCTTTCTCTGTGAAAACACTCCCAGAGAGGATGAACCTGTGAAGTGCTGTACAGATTGTTGATGTCCTGGCAGTTTCTCCTATTTCAGCCAAAGTCTTTCAGTGTTTTAGCTTCTCTGACGATTACCCTTTTTCTCCAGCCGCGCAATTTGGTAGGAGGGTCAGATCGCTCTATGCTCCCTGTTGGGTCTTGTCTTTTTCATTTTGTTTTAGTGCTCTACACTGAACTCCTAGGAAGGTTTCAAGCCTTTTTGTTAACTTCTCCAGCAATTCAGTTATTTGACAAACCTCACAAAGTTAGCAATAATATATGTTACATTTCTCAAATGCACTCGTAATTTGTAGTTTTGTAAGTACGAATCAGAGTCATGCTGATATTCAGTAGAGCAACACTCTTGACTGTGTGATATTGCTGAAATATAGAGTGTGTGTGTAACCTATCATCAACACTATATGTCATTAGTAAGCACTAAGTCAGGTATGTACTGTATGTGGTGACTCTGAAATTATAATAGCTAGAAGTCCCAAAGATGAGGTAATATTAGCTGGGCTTGCCTTTAAATAGCACTTCCGGTCTTGCCAGTAACCCAAATGCTAAGTCACTCAAGCAAGATTTAAAGCTAGAAAATTATGACCACAGCTGAGGCCAAGTTGCCTTGACAACACCTCTGACTAAGAAATATCTTACTTGGCTCTCAGCAAGACAAGTTTTTTTTTTTTTTTGTGATCCTTTAGCCATGCAGGAACAATACAGTATATATACATTACGATGGATTTGTGTTGTGTTGAAGGGAGTCACAGTTTTAGTGCATTACATACACATATTATATAATAATGCAGTAAAGCATTTCCTTGTGTGCATATGTGTGACCATCACTTAACGGAATACCTAGATTACTATGTGATGTTAAAAGGACACACAAGCTGCTCTTGTGAATGTATTCATGTAGCAGACAAATAGTGAACGAGACGGATGCTGGATGTCTCTCATACAGAAGAATTTTTTGGGTCGTATGGAGAATGAAAGATAATGGATTATATTTCAAGAATGAGGTTTTATAAACTGAATACATTCCCTGTTTTATGACCATTTTAATTATACGGTCTAAAATCCCAGAATGCTTCAGTCTGTAATCTCCTGGGAGTGACAGTTGAGACGGTGGATGAGATTAGAAGCGTCACAACCTTGACACACGTCACAGGAACAATTTTACTGAAAATACACTCTGAAGAAATGAAGAACGAAATGAATGAGGGACTTTCAGAGAGCTTTCAGGACAAACGCACCTTTTTTTATGTCGTCATCTTTGTGCGCATGTGATTTAATGAATGGGAGTGAGTTTATTCTGACTGTACTGTATTTTCCACCGCTTTGATTTCTCATTCAGCATTGGGAAACAGTTGAGTGACACATGAATGGATGTCATTAATTTGATTAATTTGACCTGTAAGCTCTAGAATTGAGTAAATGCACTATAAGTAGACGTCAGTGTATCTCTTGCAGTTTTCTACTGTAGCTAGTTATAACCTTTTTGCTACCATGATCTAATGGTGTTAGCAGGAAGCACAAGTAAAGGGCACTTTTTTTGAGTAAAGTAGGTCCTATACAATGTTTTTCATGTGCACAATGCTAACATCAACCCTTCTAAATCCCCTTTAAAAAACTACGTTTAAAGAACATCATGTTGCTCAAAGACACATGAAAAAGCACTTAATTTCAACATTTATTCTCTCCATTCAGTCGTTTGCAAAGCATGCTGGGAACTAGAAACCCTCTGTCCTGTTTCAGCAATGCTAACACAGCAGAAATGATTAATGTAGTTCTAGTTCAGATGAATTATGTAAACTTCTATTTTACAAATTTAAATGGATTGTACAAAGTGAAATGATGTTGTGAGAAAATGTTCAAGAATTGTTGCATTAGCTCATTTTAAGCAATTAAACAATTCATGTACAGTGGGTAAAATAAGTATTGAACACATCATCATTTTTCTCAACAAATATATTTCTAAAGGTGCTGTTGTCATGACATGTTCACCAGATGTCGGTAACAACCCAAGTAATCCATACATACAAAGAAAACAAAACAAGCAAGTTCAGAAATTAAGTTCTGTGTAATAAAATGGAATGACACAGGGGAAAAAGTATTGAACACATGAAGAAAGGGAGGTGCAAAAAGACATGGAAAGCCAAGACTCCAGCTGAAATCTATCAGTAATTAGAAAGCAATCCTGCCCCTAGTCAGTGGAAATTAACATTAGCTGGTTCAGTCCCAACACCTACCAGGATGATGAAGATGAAACAAAGGTGGACATTTCAGCAAGACAATGATCCCAAACACAGCCAAGGAAACTCTCAGTTGGTTTCAGAAAAAGAAAATAAAGCTGCTAGAATGCCACATCAAAGTTTAATGTCACTTGACTTGAATCCAATAGAAAATAAGAACTAAAGATCAGAGTTCATAGAAGAGGCCCACAGAACCTTCAAGATTTGAAGACTGTTTGCAATGCATGCGACTAGTTTCTCCATACAGGAGGCGTCTTGAAGCTGTCATTACCAACAAAGGCTTTTGTACGAAGTATTAAATAAATTTCAGTAGCTCAATACTTTTTCCCTGTGTCACTCCATTTTATTACACATAACTTAATTTCTGAACTTATTTGTTTTGTTTTCTTTGTATGTATGGATTACTTGGGTTATTATCGACATCTGGTGAAAATTTCATGTCAATAGCACCTTTAGAAATATATTTACTGAGAAAAATGGTGACGCGCTCAATACTTATTTTACCCGCTGTGTGTGTATGTGTGTGTGTGGTCCTAAACCCTGTGAATTTGTGAGTCACGGTTCCTCTGGAATAGTGTTTTTCATTTCATGAGTAAATGGTTGTCTTTACTTGAAGAGACTTTAACATTTATGTTGCTATCAAGCTGAATAAATCTGTCTCTGTTGTCCTAGACAGTATAAAGCCTTATATATAGTGTATGTATAATATTACCTTCTTTAATAAAATAGAACAAAATAAAATAAAGTTTCTTGTTACAACCCATGTTGGGTCAAAAGCTATATCTTTTTTTTTTTTTTTTGCGGTTTTAGAGTAACTCTAAAACAGGCACTTCTCAAACTATATATATAAGGTAGATTTTTTTATACGTTTACTGAATCTGACACTACTTAGCTTGTGCTTTCTCTTTTTCTGCCTCCAGCATACAAGACACAGCGTTTGAAAGTCTTGACAAAGCACTTTGTCTACAGTGACTCCACGCACATGCAGAAACACAAGAGGACAGTTCTTCAACACACACACACACACACACACACACTCATGCTGTAATTCAGGAACAGTGTTTTCACAAGGAATTGAGTTAGAATATTGACAGAGAGGAGACACATCAGAAAACCTGCAAGCCTTTGGGGAAATGCAAAAAGGCTTGCAGGACTGTGGACCACTATTTTATGTGTGTGTGTGTGTGTGTGTTATAATAGTGGTCCACAGAAAGCTGAAGTGATGTACACACAGTACCTGCTGTGCTTCAAGCATGGAGTTATTTGACTGGATTCCTACTACTAGATTCTATTTGTGACTGTATTTGTGTTTTGATGTTTTCTCATTCCATATATATATATTTCACATAGTCTGTAGTTGTTCTATTTTGGTCAAGAATTAAGTGATATGATATATAATAAAATATCCAGAGCTACTTTAATGCCTGGATTGGAAACAGACTGATTTGAATATTTCCTTGTGGATATTTTCTAGGCATGATGCAATAGCATTTTCTACTCTTGCGTTTCATTTTATCATTAATATGTTCACTTTCTTTATATATATATATATATATATTATTTTACATCCCAGAGCATGCAATATGTAAAGTGAATGCAATCTTAAATCAAGTATGCATTTCTTAAAGCTCAATATGTGAAGTCTAAGGGAGAACTTCACAAGAAGCGCTTGAATATTTCATTAGAGAAACTATGGATGGCATCGTTAAAAAATAGAGATGGAGAGGGAAATAAAAGAAAGGAAAAAAAAAAACCCAGAACAACTAAGAAGCTGTAACTTAGCAACTGCATTCAGGCTTTATAATCAGAGGATTGTGTAGGATGAACTTAAAAATATTCTAAATAGTAGTCTTGTTTCTTAATGTTATTCCTGTTAATGAATTTATGATAACTGAATATCAATATGCTGTTTTTGTTTGGTCTTTTTCATTTGCTCAGTCCATAACCACACAACAGAATAAATCTGCTGTTAACCGACTGCAAAATTTAAAGAACACTTTGACCAAATTTCTAAGAGCTCTCTTCAAAATACAGTTACATAATAGAGTTGAACATCTCTTAAAGCCCAACACAGGCACTTCACAATACCTGCCTGGGAAAGCTGTTGAACCATGTGTCTTCATGCTGATTATTCCGATTCCTACAATAGCATCATGTTGGTTTACTGAACTATCTAGTGCTATAATTACCACACCGTACAAGACTGGCATGATAGTGCTTAAATGCAATGTATGTACAGTAACGGCATTTAAGGCAGAGATTGTGTCAGTCAAGCCCTTTATGAATCATTCATCTCCAAAGCATCTGTGTTCAGCTCTCTGCAGCCTAATCCAGCTGCAGCTCCAGCTTTCCGTAAGACTAAAAGTAATTAAGGGGCGCAGCTATAGGGAAGCGATTCATGGTACAAAGAGCAGCCAGACTGAGTGTACAGAGCGTCCTGAAGACTCTGAGAGTTTACGCAGGTTGGAGAAGACAGTATTGCAGGGAGAGACGCGTTCAACACTTGCTGGAGCAGCGGCAGACAATCTGTCACATAACAACAGTAATGCTTTAAGTGACTTCCTATGACAGCTGTTTTCTGGTACTTACAAAAGTCTGCAGGAACTGAAATCAATGACAGCGTGAGCGGGAGAGTAGCATACAGACTGCTATAGGAAATCTATTCAGTGCTGTTTGCAGATTTTGTCCAGCACTTTCTGCACACTGACTGAGGTCTGGCTAAATAACAGTGAAAATCCATGCAATTTTATATTCATATAAAAAGCCTGTGCAACTATAACAAATGGCATGTAAAAAGCTGATGAATAGTTGTGGTAATGTGTGTAGGGAGGAAATGAAGACCCACGTCCCTGCTAGAGAGAGAGAGAATTTTGAATTTTAACAATCCTTTATTATAAATATAAATCACAACACAATTAAATTAAAATGTCCCTATATAAAGAAAACAAACCCAACTCACAAATGTGTAAAAACCAAATCACCTTCAAAAACAGAACACAAAGCCTCTTTGTAACACCAAATATCTTCAAAAGAAACAAGATCATCCATATGTTTGTAGTAATTAAAATCAATCAGTAGTCTTGCTTGCACCATGTTTAAAAACAATGCAACTACATTCTGTTCCACATCTTCTTTCTACTTACATAGATAGCCAGTTTTGCTTGGCCTAAAACAAAATTCAGCAATTGACAAATAAATATTTTCTTCATTACATACTTAAAACCAAAAATAAATGTCACCATAGAAAAAGATTCATTACAACTCCTAAAAATGCTACCTAAAAACAAAAATAAAGGTTCCAATCTAGCACAATTCGCAAATGCATGAAAAATAGTTTATCTTTCAGTGCAAAAAGGAGAGAGAGAGAGAGAGCGAGAGAGAGAGAGAGAGATGCCCACAGACGGACGGTGACGCCAGCGTTTGATGCAAGAGCGAAAGACGGTAGGCGGACCGTTCAGATAGGTCTGTTCGGGATACTGACTGCCACTTCACTTCACCTTGGCAAGAGCCAACACACCGGCCCCAAGCAGTAAAGTCAAGGTAAGTGCTGATCAAGACTGACTGCACTCTTTATGTAACCACATAAAAGCGATGGAATTAGCTCATGAGTGTTGATATGCATCGGTATGAAGTGCGTGAATTTATTTCTTTATTAAGATTTTTGTAAATTGATAGTATATAATTTACATTTAAGCAAAACACAGGAAAAAAATGGAAGTCAAACTGGCTTTTAATGCATTCATATTATTGTTCCGTCCATTAAGGCATCGAATGCACATGCAAATGTATTTCAGGTACATGTTTTCCAAATCAGATCGATATATGTTGCCATGTATGCAGTGTTTAAAAATGATACATTTACATAGGGTGTTTACATATTAGAAAATAGACTGAACCACAAGAAATGCAATCATAGATTAAAAAACAACCACGAGTGAATTTCAAATAGTGATAATAAATGCTGAACACACACCGTTAGAAAGAAATGTGGCACTGCTAAATTTGAGTCTGATGCGTTTATCAGAGTCAGTGTGCAAACATTTAATTAGCTAACAATTAAGTTCGTCTCTACTTCTTCCCAGAGCAAGATGGGAAGCGACACGTAAAGGCTCGTTTGACAAGAGTTCGTCGGAAATCCCAGCAGTGACGCCCAGCTGAGTCAAACACAAAACCGCGCTGGGGGCAGAATATCTGCTTTGAATGAATGGCGCCTTTCATCAGCATCTCCACAAGCGGCTCGTCGTCAGGGATGCGGGACTCGCGAACTGCGGAGGATCAGCGCGCCTGAAGCGGGCATCACAGAGAGCTCTCCAGGGTCCTGAAGACGCGCCGCGCCATGGGTATACGCCACTTTCTTCTGCTGCTCATTTATCTGGACCCTCTCAACGTGTTTGGCACACTGACTGCCAAACGAGCCAAACCTGCTCCGAAAAGGACTCAGAAGCCGAAGGAACTGAACGGCACTACCGTCGCGCCATCTGCGTCCACGCAGCGGATCACGCAGGTCCGTCCGGCGCTCACGCACGAAACCTGCCTGGGCTACTACGACGTGAGCGGCCAGTTCGACAAGGAGTTCGAGTGCAACAACACCGACCATCGCTACTGCTGCGGCTCGTGTTACTTGCGATTCTGTTGCCAGTTTAAAGGCAACCGGTTGGACCAGAGAACATGCAAGAACTACCACAAGCCTGACTGGGTGAAAACTGTGCCCCCGTCTCCTGTTCCAACAGGTGACACTTACGATCCGAGCATGGACCAAACAAGCACCGCGGTCTACATCACCTGCGGTGTCATTGCTTTTATTATAGTCCTTGGGGTTTCCACTAAAGTCGCGTATGACAAAGCAACGCAACCACCTCAGGAAATGAACATTCACAGGTGAGCGCCTCGCATTCATTCTCCTACAACTCTAGGCTTCTAAACTCTTCCTAAAGAGATCAAATTCTCATTTGCATATTATTAGAGCTTCGGAGTGATTGATAAAGTTGCAAGTGGACTGGATAGAAGAGCTCTCACCATCTGCAGTATCTGCAGCTCTTTTGTTTCTCCATATGGAATATCACACATGCTAACAGGGCTGTGATCAAAATTCCAAGCAGAGTTTTAATATGCGCCGATAGCGCTATAGAGCCAAGCACACACCCTTTATTTCTGTGTTTGGGTGAGAGGGTTTATGCTTCATTACAGACGCTTCAATTTTCCCCTTCATTTGGTGGGCACAACAAGCACAGATTCATCACAGTGTCTGCCTGTCTGGACACAGAACCACACATCGTTCACGCACGACACGACAATCGCTCCGTGTTCATTGGCCAGTTGGTTTATTAAACTGGATTGGCAGCTCTGAGGCTGAGGGCTTCAGGACATTTTAATTGTGCTGTGAGAAAACAGTTCCCTCAATCACCAGTTTGGGATTTGGTTATGTTATATGCAGATGTGCAATCAATTTCCATAGGGAAAGAAAAAAAAAACAGAAAAATGTCATAAAATAGAATTGCTGCAGTTCTTCCTGCAGCCTATATGAATGTGTCTGAGCTTCACGCTGAAATCCTCTGGTACGGACTGCAAACTGTCTGCCCTTTTCCATTTTACATGAACAGGTGAATGTATAAAATATCCTTTAGTCAGACGTCTTGCTCTGGTGGTAGAAATAATGTCTGCTAGGGCATTAAACTGGCCTGTATTATATAGTCTGCGCACAAATAAACACCAAGAAACAAACAAACAAACAAACTGAGAATGCGTGTAATAGGAAAGAGTGCTGTTGACTCTTCTGTCAGTTCAGCTACTGCAGGATAACAAATGCAAAAATAATTCAGTTTCTCTGGTAACAGTAAACATTTACAGAGCTAACATTGACTTTCATAATGCAGCTCTGAATTCACATCCTCTGGGCTTCCTATATATACCAGGTGCAACTCTGAGAATATTGAAATGTGGCTCACTGGTGATTAAACATTTATCTATAGATGTTCTTTCTTTATTTCTGTACAAATCCAATGGAATTAGAGTAGAGAGTAGCTGGAGGTGATCTTTCACCCAAACATTGGAAAGGTGTTGTTGTTGACTTCATATCGTATAGTTCTCCATTTTTCTCCACAGAGCCCTAGCAGATATACTTAGACAACAAGGACCCATTCCTATATCTCAATACGACTGTGAGAACTTTGCGGCGATGAACAGCTCATCCAAAGATAACACTCCGCAGCGCGCGGGCTCCAAAAACCACTACACCCCAGTCCACAGCTCCAAATCCAATCACGGTAAGCGGCCTGATGCTGTTCTAACGAATGAGTTACTTTCATGAAATATATGACTGATTTACGTGAGCTCTGTTCCAAATTCTGTTCCTTTTAATGCATTCAAACCATCATAGGACCTCATAAGTGACCAATGGCGAACAATCTTCATAGGCAGAAACTACACATGCCACAACTGATTGGTGTTAACATCTTTCTAAGCTAACAGCATTATAACTCATAAAACACATAGCATGAACAAAATATTGGATAAAAAAGTTTTCAATTACAGTTTTTAATAGATATTTCTTTGCATGTTTTTGTGATTATTTATTTATTTTATGAAGCATTTGCCTCATCCACCCTCTTTTTTTCCCCTCTGAGCTTGAATGCATGCATTCTCGGATTACTGCCTTAGCATTTTGCCAAAACGAGACATCACAGTTGGCAGCATAAATTAAACCAGCTACCTTTTGGAACAGCATTTGCATCTGCAGCCCTCCTATGATGCCTTAAATGTTGTCTCTGTGGGCTGCTCGCTAGGCTTTGGAACAGAGCACTGCACAACCTTCAGTCACAGTTGTGATATTGGCATATAGGAGAATATGTATCAGGGGCTTGTTTTTGGATTGCGTATGTTGCGCTGCAGACCAAGTGCTAGATGCCTGTCAGTCAGATGGTTTATATCTCATGCTGTTCTCATTGCAGCATGTGTTTCAACCCTGTCACGTGTAATCTGCCAGGTTAACGCTTGGTAGACGTCTGACTTCTACATGCCATATTTAAATGGGAGTCAATTATAGACGAGCCATAAAGATCCGCCTCCTCTCAGTTGTGTTTGGATGGAAGGCTGCACTGTATTTCATTATGTTCAAGGTCAGGAGGGACTTCAGAGCATTGTTGGACGTTCTCATGAGTTATGATCGCACAAACGGCAGTTTTGACTTGAGGGAGATAAATGTCACTCATATGGCAACAACAGCAAACCGAAGGCGGTTTATATTTAAGGCCTATCCCTCTAGAAGATCTACAGCTCTTGAAACCTCTTATAATGTGCTTTAAGTGAGAGTTATGCTGCATGTTTTCCATATCCTCATTACAAAGCGACCTTATAGTGCAGGATGATAAATTATGTCACTTGACTCCTGACCTGGGATCAGGGTCGATATGAGGCTGTGAAATGCACTGCAGCTCATTAGCCCAAGAACTTTAGGATCCTTTCTCCATTTGTTGCCTTTATAGAAATATTCCTGGTTCGATACAAGTTTAACAGCATACTTTATATTGCAATAATTTCACATTCAACCTTCAAATGAATGTCGAAACAACATAAATACAATATATTTTTAATATTTGTTTAGTGGCATATTTTTTATGACTGAAGGTGAGTATCACTGATATAAATACTACTGATGTCTCTAGGAAATAGTTATTTTTCTCCTAATATTTAACCATTGACTATATGTAATGTTGACTATACTAACATTTCGGTATAATTGAGAGCTATCAATTTGAACATTTATTGGACTTCTAATTTAAGTGAATTTAAAACAATTTTCACATAAACCTATTTGAATAAATATCATATTTACCTGTGCCTTTCAGCAAGTAGGAAATATACAGAAATTGAAGTTATCAATCACTAGTAAATTCTAGATGAAATATAGATGAATCCTTAAAGCAACAAAAGTTATTGGTTTTTATTTTCTTCTTTGATTAACAGACATCACAGCAGCTGGGTTATTAGGTTATTTGGCTGCTATTACTTTAAGAGCTGCCACTGCTGAACATGACATGGATCTGACATGCATGCTTGTAGTTTAATTCGCGCTTTAATATGAAATGATACAGGCTACAGTACAGCGCGCACCGCCGCATTTGTGCGTGCAATTGAAGATTGCATCTGTACTGTTTTCCGCACTCGTTTGACTAGCACCTGCCGTTGAGGCGAAGTGGAGTGCGCGTCTGAAAAGTCTTCTGTTTGATGTAGTCGTAAAGACTTTCTGCCTCTAAATAAATGCAATTCTTGTCAAAAAAAGAGAGACAGAAGCAGCAGTTGTGAGTGGGGGAGGCCAACCCTATAGCTCTGCCCCTGCCTTAAAGATTTTTAATGCTGTTAAACTGGATATAAATAATTGAACAAACATATATATAAACATATTTTTTTTTAACAAATTGACCCATTCACTTCTATTTTAATTGCATCACTGTAACCCAAAGCTTTGCTTTTTCTGAATTATTTTTATTTTTAGTCAAAATTATTATTATTTTTTGTGGTAATCAATGTTATGCCACAAGTGCTGATGGTATTTGTATTAGCTGATGTATTTCTGCACACATTGATGCAGCTGTGTGTTCATGTAGGACGCTGTGAGCTGGAGCTATGCTGGGTGACTTTGTGTTGTCAGCCATGACAGAGCCTAACAACATCTCATTCCCAGGGAGTGGAGCCAGTATTTTCACCAAAGACCCCCAGTCCTGTCCCGGGTCGATGTTAAGGGACAGCGACAGCCTCTACAGAAGCGTGTGTAATTGGCATACAAATTGGAATGAGATGTACTGAGAGCATCTACTGAATCAACTCAAAGAGAAAATGCATATTCACATGCCCTGATGCACAAGAGCGTTTATTGGAGGGAAAGACATTGGTCTAAATTATTGTTATAACATGATCTGAGGGAATAATCCAGGTTTCCATTGCCCGACTGTGAATAATTAGTGTTTTCATAGTATACGCTAACACAACTGGACTCATGCAGGATATTATAAAATGGCAGCTGTGGGAAAGTGTAAAAATGCTTGACATGGAGCAGGATGCACTGAATGTTTGCAGTCAGGTGATTAAAGAACGATTTGACATTGAGAAACATGCATGCATAAAATATTTGATTAGAAGTATACCCGATGAACATAATAACAGAGCCTCATTTTTTTTCCGAGTTGCCGAAGGAAAGTAGTGCATCAGCAGCTCAGTGAATGTGCTTCTGTATGTGTTTGCTCAAATATTGCTTTAAGAGAGCAGCATTGCATGTATAAAATGTGTCTAGCTTATTAAACTCTGATGTAATTAGTTTAATTAAGATGTGGAGCGCCAATGGGCAAGTTCATAATGATACGGCTCTACACATTTTTGAACTTATTGCCTCCTCATCTCTACACTTAGCAATTAATATCAAAGTTGGACGGGCCATAAAAACTTAGTGGAGTAGCGGCTGTGATTTCTCCCTGCGGTTTGCGAAGCCTTACCTGCGTCCCACGTGAGCGCATGAGAGCCGGAGGCACTGACGTGTTTCTCCTCCGGCACATCATCACAGGAACAGCATCACAAGGACTCTTGCTAATGGTTTCCGGCTCTGAAGTCGTTATCATTTAGACGGCGTCGGATTCTTGCCCCTGTGGCAAGGTTAAGCACACTTCTAGGGATTTCCTTAGGGGGGCAATATAACAGCCTGTTAAATTCAGCTGCATAGTCATGTAACGGCACAGCGTAATGAATTCTCTGCAAGACAGCTCACCTGTGCACGAGATGCTTTGGGCTTCTCGGGGTTTAGTGTAAAAGGAGTTTATTGTGGCTTTATTGCATTCTCTACCCCCTGCCTCATGTTCATTTATTTGATTCAGAGGACTGTGTCAGATCTTTCCCTTACCTGAGTGCTATGCTGTTGTTTTTTCTGTTTGTCCAACTGTTTCTAGTGATCCAAAGCAAAAGGCTGAACATGCAGGCTCTCAGTATGAGAATCTGTACATCTCTGAAGCCTCTGTAAACAACATTTTTTAACATAGTGTTTCCTGCAGCTCAACCTTTTGATTCTTCGGCCTTGTACATCCTGTTGTGCTTGTTATTTAGCTATTAAAAGCACACGTTCTTGATGGATTAATTAACTATTAACCATATAAAGCATATTTAATACATTTCTAAGGCTTCTAAATGATCAACAGGATCAAAACGTTGTTGTTAATCTTGTCGTACACAAACTACTTCATGCTTTCTGTCGACTGATTGATAGTTCAGTTGTACAAATGTCCATCTTCAGCTCGTGCTTCACGTGTTTTTTTGCTGTCAAATGTTTACTGATTTTTATCAAGTAAACATAAGAATAACTTTGATATTGTTAGTAATATTTCCAGATGAACACTTTACTTTTCTTTACTATCAAGACATCTTTTTTTTTATTTTTTTTTTTAGAAAAATCAGTGAGTCTAAAATATGATCATCAGGATTTTGAGGAACATTTGTTTCCAGAAGCTTCACTTTCCTCATTCACGTTCCTCATTGGAAGAATGATCTTCCCAAGTCTCCAAAACCTCTTGGATCTTTTGAGGAACGTTTATTTGTTCATCCCTCAGTCATCATTGGATTGCATTGCATTGTATGTTTTGATCATTTAAATATCATCTAACTGAGAGATATTATTGGAGATATGACGAGTGGCGACTGATATTTCTATCATTTTATGTAAGTATCTGCTATACTGTTATAGAGATCTCATTGATTTACATTATAAGCATCAGAATTTCATTTTATAAATATCAGCATCTGATATTTGAAACAATGATACAAAATACATGATACAAAAACATGAAGCACATATGCAAACCTTTTTTATGATTTGTTTTTAGATTTTGTCTAATGGTTCAGTAATGTTCCATTCAATTTTTTTCTGACTGTTATTTAATGTGTCAGTCTTTATGTAGCTGAACTTGCATTTATAACAGTATACAATAGTATTATAATGTCTATTTTCAAAAAAATCTTCTTTTGTGTTTGGTCCCTCCTTATATTAGGTGGCCTTAAATTTTATGTACTTACATTTAAATTATTATTTTTTTATTGTGTGCATACATGTTTTACATTGTACTTACAATGAAAAAAAAAACACACCTGCATGTAATTACATCTGTAATTCTTTTTTGTAATTACATTTATAATTACACTGTTGACCCATCCCTTACACCTTAACCCACCCTTAAACCTAAACTTACCACTAAACCCGTCCCTAACTTTACCCGTATCCCACCTCAATAGCCAGCCTGGTCTCATGTTTATACGTAGGTATTAATACGTAACATTTACAAGCACAAAACGTAAATTTTTGTACGTTTTTATTCATGCTAAAACGTACAATTTAGACGTATTTCAACGTTTAAAACGTACAAATCGCTACGTATTTTTAGCTAAAAAACCTAAAAGCATTTATGTATC